>NW_025937515.1:0-1278 GCF_000764305.2 Hyalella azteca | reverse complement strand
GCTGGGCGTTAGCTCCTCGGCTTATTTAAGAGTAAAATTTGTCGCCTACGCTGCGTTCCCGAATCGGCGGAAGGCCACATCAGGCCTATTCTTCAGCGCTGACATCACTATGCTATGTTAAATTCCTGGCCGAAGCGTCGATGTGGTATTGACCGCGAGAAACTATCCTGCGCTACAGCTTCAGGACTGTTGGTCGTCAGGGCTGCTAATACCAGAATGGCATGTAGCATAGACCTCAGGGACCGGATTATCAAAACTTCGTAACTTTTTGTACTTACGACAAAAAAGTTATGTGGTACGTATTATATAAGTACACCCTAATTTTGGCATTATCGAAACTTTCGTACGCAAGTCTTAGCTAAAAGCGTAAATAAAGCGTAATTGTTTTACCCGCGCAAATGTTTCCCGCTCAAATGTTTTGATAATACCACCGCTAGTATTACGTTGTCATAGCAACGCCACTCGTAAGTCGATTTTGCGTACTTACGAAGTTTTGATAATACGGCCCCTGGACGCCAGCACAAGCTAACCATATCTTTATTCTCATTACCACATAAATCTTTCATAAATTTTTTCCATCATAATTTTAAAATTTCTCACTATAGATGTCATTCCGACATTGGAGCAGGGCTACTGAAAACCCGGCAGTTTCTTAGCGCAAACTAAAATATTTTTGAGCCTACAGCTGTCCTCGCACTAATGCTTCACTCCGCTAGGTTGTATTGTTGCCATTGTATTGTTCCCATAGTTCCCGCTCAGCATTGTTCCCATAAGTAAAACGTTCAGGGTTGCACGAAACAAAGCATTTTGAGCTTTGCACCGCATGAGACAAATTCTTTGTACTCGCATTCATTACATTTGGAATGGATATCTTCGCAACTTGGGACTCGTCTGGCGGTCTGGGGAGAGAGAAGATGACAATGGCCGATAACAGTGCTGCTCAGACATCTGACGTTGAATTCAATGTCGTTTGGCAGAATCAACGGTAATTCAACGTTGTTTGGCTGAAACAGCGGCAATTCAACGTTGCTTGGCTGAATCAACGGTAATTCAACGTTGTTTAACGTCATTGCTAGATTAGGAAGCTACATGCCCGCCATCATCCGATATTATCGACGGCAATTCAACGTTGTTTGGCTGAATCAACGGTAATTCAACGTTGTTTAACGTCATTGCTAGATTAGGAAGCTACATGCCCGCCATCATCCGATATTATCGGTCGCGCAAACGATGCCAAAACATGGCGTCCCAGGAACGCTCAGCGTCCAGTGGTCTTCT
>NW_025937514.1:159144-166988 GCF_000764305.2 Hyalella azteca | reverse complement strand
GTGACGTAACAAGAAAGCTGAACTGAAAGACGGAAATTCTCGTGGGTTCACCCTTATATAGTTCAACCATGGGGATGGTGTGGATGTGAAGCTCATCCTCTGTACGTACGCACCAGCAGTAATAGTTGCCATTAGAAAAGGAAGCTTTTTGAAGTTAGCCATTAAGAAAGTTACACGTGCCTTGAGCTACATCTTTTGGCTTCTTGTTGGTCGTTAGCGCCTGATTTCATTAGAGGTTTTGTATAATACGTACGTGTAAGAAATGCAATAAAACGTACGTGTAAGAAATGCAATGAAACGTACGTGTAATTAATGCAATAAAACGTACGTGTTAGAAATGCAATAATACGTACGACGTCGTACGTGTAAGAAATGCAATAATGCGTTCAGATCCTAGTCCCATAGCTCCTCCTTCCAATGCTGCGTCTAACCTGACTCCTATGCTGCAAACTTCGCAATTTTATTCTATTTTTTTATTTTTTTTTTCCCCAATGACGTTCGCCTCACCGGTTTCGTTAAGTAACTTCGACTGTAAATTGAATTATTTTACAATACTTTTTGGTGCTCTCATTCTTTTTATGACCAGATTGCCATGTATTCACAGTAGGAATGGAGTCGATATTTCTGGTAAAGTAAACCTTTCGTTATAAAGACTTCTTACAGTGATGTACTACCGTAACTATGCAATTTGGACCACAGTCCATGTGGTAATTCAGAAGCGCCTCTGACTCCTGAGAACAATTGATAGGTGGTGAAGAAGCATTGCCAGTAAATTCACAGCGGTCCTGTGGCTAGTTTGCATTCTATTCTAATTTTTCGTGACAAGCGTTTGATCGAACTCCATTTCTCTTTCATGAAATTTGAGCCTACCAAACACCAGCCTTTGCGTCGGCTGTAACTAAGAAAGTGACGAAACTTTTTAATTCGTTATCACCACATTCGAATTATCCACCATAGATCTTTTCAAGATCTGTGGTGGATAATTCGACGGTGCTTGAGCGCCAACATACGCACTGCTCAGCCGGTCACAGATGATGCAATTCTGACGAGTGCTGGCGGGTGGCAGCCACTGAGGCTGAGCTCCAGCGTCGTCGCTGAGTTAGTAGTACAGTCGGCAACGCAAGTGTGGGACTGAAAATTACTCATCAACTAAGTAAGTACTGTTCCGAAGCCAGTAGTTGCGGTGCCTGTGTCAGCTGTAACGCACAGTAGAGATTAGCACTATCTTTAGTGACGGTATAACTTGATTAACTGGTTTTTAGATACAAATTGCATCGACAACGGTATATTTATCAGATGACCGAATGTTTAATAAGAGTCGAAGTAAGAGTGCAGGCGTTGAACAGCTACTCTAATGTTGCATCCATAGATTGCAATTAATTCCGGAGTCCCGCGAACTCGTATTTAGTAAATTGTTTAGTAGTAAATTTGTAAACTAAACTCGTATTTAGTAAATTGTTGATTACAGCTACCATTTGTCTCAAAATAACGCGCTTCTATCATGAATTGTGGGTACTTAATGGTACGATATCAGTATCTAACGCCTTTTTAGATCTAAAGCTAAACTGTCAAAAATAGTGACGAGTTCGTAACTCCGTCAGCCAATCACCGACAGCTTTTCAAGCTAATGCTACGCGTACTTTGGCAAATCATGATAGTGTGCCAACTGTGGCCTAAAAAAAAAGCAAATAATTTCTTCATCACATCGTCGTCTGAAACTTGATCAAAGTTGCCTTTAGGTGACGCTTGGAACGCATTTCATACTTCTCCGACGAGGCTTCAGAGATTTTCTTAGATTTTCGAATTGAAGATGCTTTCCACCAACATAACAAGCCACTCCCGTTCATTGTTGTCACGCATTTGACGATCTTCCAAGTATCTCGAATCCAAAGCCCCCTTTGCTCGAGGAACAAATTTTCAGTCTTGTCCGTACTAGTCCACAGATGATGATGCAGCAATTCTCTGCAGCCGTCGTTTTGTTATCTTAGCTCTCTTCAATCGCACGATCACGTACTGATGATGTGCCTGCAACTGTCGTCGAAAGCTCGCGTGACGGTAGTAAACGTCGGTCGATACCCGCGTCCAGGATTGGATTTGACTGCCACAGAATTCAGACATCATTATAGAGTGAAATCTTATTTACGTATCAAGTTCACGTATCCAGTTCAGCAAGCTCCTGCTGTCAGGAAATCATTCCTGGTTAGTCTTACAGAGCGATATTTCTAATAAAACTGTGCACCATATTCACCCAAGGAGGAGGGACGATATAGCCCTACTCCTCGGGGCCGCATCGAAAGTCCAGGACTAAAAATTTACTTCTTACTTACTACCAGGACACTTCGAACTATTTACAGAAGTGTCCCTTGAAAAAGTAATGCCAAGTAAACTTTTTTATAAAGACTTCTTGTAGCTATGAAATACCGTAGTATGCAATTTGAACCACAGTGCATATGGTAATTCAAAAGCGCCTGTGACTCTGAGAACGTCTGATATGTGGTTAGGTAGCTTTGCCAGAAAATTCACACCGGTGGTTAGCTTGTATTCTATTTTACTTTTTCGTGACAAGCGTTCAATCGAACTCCAGTTCTCTTCCATGAAATTTGAGCCTTCTAAATACCAGCCAATATGTCGGCTGAAGTCTGCTAGTCAGGAAGTGACGAAACTCTTTAATTCGTTCCGATCTTCAGGATCTGGTGGATAATTAGACATTGCTTGAGCGCCAATATACGCACTGCGCAACCTATCACAGATGACGCAACACTGACAAGCGGCGTCAGAAATGAGAACAGCGCAGCTCGGAACCTCGGCTGAGCTCACGTGGCGCCTTATATACTTTGCTTGGACTACAGTCGGTCGCAAAACGTGTGACTCTTGGTCTAACGAAAAAGCAACGCCCGAGACGCAAGTCTACCAGCTTTGTACATTCTGTCAGTATTTAAAACACGGGTTATCCATGTATGCCAATTAAACCACAGCCTGCAAAAGTTGCGGCTTCTGTAGTCTTCGCGGCAGTGTACGCGGTATTTAACAATCTTAAATACTGCCGCAATCATTTGAATGAATAGACCTAGGCCGAACTGTATCTTCCGGCTGTAGGAACAGTATTTGGTAAATTATAGACTGATTGTGGTCGGCAATATTCCTTGGATTATCTCACGATACTTTACAAATTAGCTAGACGAAATTCTCCATTACATCGACCATACAGCTTCTTTTCCACGTTAAAGTACACTTCCGGGCATAGAATGGAGTAATTTGGATATTAACAGGATTGAGAAAGAAAGTTATTGAGCGATCTGACCGTATTCCGTGTGGTCGGTCCATCTGCCTGCTTACTCCTGGACTTAAGTCTGCATTGCAGCGGCTCGCGTAATGTAGCAGGGATTGAATATAATTCATTATTACGTAAACCGCCACAGCA
The DNA here is from genome assembly GCF_000764305.2 of Hyalella azteca. Classification (NCBI taxonomy): domain Eukaryota; kingdom Metazoa; phylum Arthropoda; class Malacostraca; order Amphipoda; family Hyalellidae; genus Hyalella; species Hyalella azteca. The sequence goes on along the minus strand of NW_025937514.1, from coordinate 163,567 downwards.
TTTGTGTAACAGAAAAAAATGGAGTCTATAGGATGCTACATCGATTGACTGTAATAAGCATCTATCTATAGCATGAAAACCTATCATTCGGCAATGAGATCTCAATAGCACGAGGATAAGTTAGTCAGCATAACAGCACTCTGCATCAGCGGGCAAAACTTCGCTGGATGCTGCCGCCTAGATAGAGCGCCACCGGCGCACGTTTATATATTCTTCGTGAAGGCATCGGCAATCGAGGACTAAGAAAATTCACGTCAATGTACACACGAATAACAGGATACCTGCAGCCAACTAACGTAACGGGTAACGGATTGCAATACAACGCCACGCCGCATGCGAGGCTGCCTGTCCGTCCCGAAGCAAGTGGTTGCGACGCTCGTGTCAGCTGTAACGGATAGTAGAGATTAACACTACGTATAGTGACGATATAGCTTAATTACGGTTTTTTACAAGCAAATGACATCAACAAGGGTTTATTTATCCGATGATCGAAGGAAGATATCCGATGATCTTAAATGAAGAGCAGTGCAGTAGAGGTGTAGCTCTGTGGGTTAGAACCTCTTATGGGGCCCAGCAAGTTAAGTTATCTGCAAAGCATCAATCAGCTAGAGAATCAGTGTGGTGTGAACTTACTCTAAAAGGCAAAGATAGCCTTCTCATAGGGGTCATTTACAAATCACCTAACAGCTCATCTGATAACAATAAAGTACTAAACAGCCTTTTACCGAGCATGTCATTCAGCAGGTCGCATACGTTGATCGTTGGTGACTTTAACCATCCAGAAATAGACTGGGCAGATGAATCTTCTCCAAGAGATGAGAATCACCCAGCATCCCTGTTCTTGGAGTCTGTACGAGACTCATTTTTAATCCAGAATATCACCAAGCCAACCCATTTTAGGGGTAAACAGACCCCAAATATTCTAGATCTTGTGTTTACTAGTGAAGAATCAATGATAGATGAGCTTCGCCACGAGGCTCCGTTGGGCAAAAGCCACCACCAATCATTGTTTTTCAATATTAAGTGTTGTGCTAATTTTCTAAGCATGTTGAAACGCAAGCTAACACATCCAACAAACTTCTTGGACTAATCAGACGCTCATACGAGTTCCTAGATGCAGAAACGATGAAGCAGTTGTTTGTTGCCGTCGTACGCTCGAGTCTAGAGTTTGGAAACGTTGTGTGGTCACCAAGATTTGAAAAGGACAGAAATTTAATAGAGAATGTTCAATATCTATTTATTTGCATTTGTTTCATCAAATCATCTAATTAAATTTGGTATCATTTTTTTTAAGTTCATCCACAATGCTATGGGAGCAGGCACATAGATCCTAAATCTCAAAAAATTTACACATCAATAACCAGCATTAATTTATATCAAATATGCGTACTTAGTTTCCTTATATTATATCAGTTTTCTCACTCACAAAACACTTTTATGTTTGTTTGCGTTGTTACATTTAATCTTGTTCTAAATATATTTTATATGTAATTCAAGTTGGGTGTCCTGCATTGATGAGCAATTGAAAACAAAATCAATGGAAATTATGTGATCTGTTATTTTGATTCCTTGCAATTTATTTGATTACTTTTAAAAATTACCAAAGAAATTTTTTTCTTGTCTAAAATCTAGCCCTTGTCCTTGGATGAACATTTCTGACATCATGCCATTGTAGATATCTAATATCTAGCATTTGGAGCTAACTTTGTTCAATTTGTTTTACTGATACTTTTTCTCATGACTAATACAGGTTTATAATATCTTTATAGGCATTGAATGAAAAACATGAAGCTGAGAAGCGACACCTGCTGCCGAAAAAGTTTCCAGCAAAAAAAAAAAAGAGTATGTCATTAAAGGAGAAGAAATGAGCACAAAAATTGTGCAAGCTCAGCCACCTATTCTAAGTCTTACACAAGAAATGGCCGCAGTTTTTGTGATTTCCTCGGTAGAAGATCCCATCACTGACCTGCAGTCTCTTCTCGCATACTTGATGAATGGTGACACTCTTATACACCTCAGGCTGTCGAAATGAACGGCGTAAATAAAGTGGCTTCCAACAGTAAGCTCAACGTAACGCACGACACAACTATAATTTGTCAATAGCGAGCGCGGCACTGTGCGTGTGCGCTGAGAAGTCGTAAATTTTTGCTTGGACTGGTAATGAACGCGATCAATACTCTAGTCTTCCACGCGCCGCTGTAGACTAAACCACTACCGTCTGTCAGCTAAGGAAAATATCCAGTCTGACGGTTGGTGCATTGCTTCATTCGTTTTGTATCGACTGCATAATCAAATTTAAGGCATTGTGAATATTTCAATTATATTATCAGCTAAAATCAACACTTAACGAAAAACCCAGATTTTACCATTAAAAAAATAAATCCAGAAACCCAGGTGACGGTAAATAAACAGTTCTGGGTGGAAAACCCCAGAACCTTCACTTCCAGGATCAGAGGGACGGAGAAGTTTAACTAATGGGAGAGGTTTGTCATTCTGTACACATGGAAACTGATAACCGGACCGGTAATGGTGCCAAACTTCGAGAGCGAGACCTTCAGGATTGAGACATATCACAACGAGAGAAGGGGGAGACTGTGCAAGATCCCCCCCCCATTACGTAATCCGCAGTCATATTTCAATCCCTGCGGGAAGGATCACTTTCCGCGGCAGGACCAAGGATGTTCAACGTCCTACCAAGGGATCTGAGAGGGGGAGTTCACCCTGGAGACCTTCAAGAGACAACTGGACGTGTTCCTGGGCACAATCCCAGTTCGACCTCTCCTGCAGCACTACCAGCGGCGAGAAGCAAGCAGCAGCATCGTGCAGCAGGTGGCCCAAATGAGGGCGGATGAACGATAATTCAGAGGCGGCGATCCATCGTGGCCTGGGACTGCTACGTCCCAAACAAATTCTAAGGAAAACTCTAGGAGGCCTAAAGGAGTGCTATGACAACGTATGCCCCTAATGTAAAGCTGGTCGAAGTTTTGGTAGGCTAGTAGCCCAGTAGGTAAGTGCGGGCGAGAAAAAAATGAAATGAAAGCGGGCGTGGTGCGTCAGTTCACTGTCAAAAAGGCATGCAGAGACCGTGTTGCCACTGTCATCAATGAATATTAAGTTGGTCTACGAGTCATGGCACAGCGATCTGACAGTATTCCGTGTGGTCGGTCCGTCTACTTGCTTACTTCTGGACTTCAGTCTGCATTGCAGCGGCTCGAGTAATGTAGCAGCGATTGAATATAATTCAGTCAATTAATTATTATACAAGTCGTCAAGCATTTCTGTTACAGAAAAATGGAGTTTATAGTTTGCTACATCGATTGACTGTAATAAGCATCTACCTATATAGAAGAAAAGTAAAAGAATCGGCAACAGGCCATGGGCCTATTTCTTCAGTGCGTACACTACTCTGCATCAGCGGGCGGAACTTCGCTGGATGCTGCCGCCTAGATACCGAGCCACCGGCAAGGCTATGCCACGTGCGACGTGCGAGACTGCCTTGGCAGGTACTTTCAAACAATGCCAAGTGGACGTAACTTCTTGAACTTAAGCTCAAGAAGATACGTCTGGCGTACGATCAGCGTTTTTTGAAACCTTCAAAACTTTTGTACGACCGACTTGGCTAAGAGCGTACCTTCAAAACACGTTGCATGTCAGCCAGTCAATCATAAGCCAGCTTACATCCTTTGTTTACGTTATGAGTCAAATGACGCCATGCTTCTGTGTTCAGTTATTTAAACATTTTGTCTCTTTTCAAAGAATTCTAGACTCTTTTAATCTAATATTTTTATGACAAATGCCGTTTTATGATAGCAAACTGTTATTTCACTGTTCCCTTTACCACGTTTTACAGTGGATTTCTTTACAGAGAAAATATTTGTTAATTTTATTAAGCAATAAGTGAATTCCTGCCTACAAGCATGGATGGCCAAGTGCAGACCCAGCAGCCCTTGCCTGGCGAGTTAGCGGTAATTAAGCTTTAATTTCTACGTTCAAATCAATTCCCCTAATTTTAAATGAAGAAAGTCAAGAAACTCAACTTATTTTCATTGAAAATAATCCGCAGGCCTAAGGATGGAATTACTCTTATCCTGAAATTCGTGATCGATTTGCGTTCACTCGTAATCGCAGATTATGTTAAATCATGTTAAAGATAAAATTTCAAGCTGACATGGCGAATTTTTAATTTGCGTTTCAACAATGGAAAATTGAATTAACCATTAACGATCTTGATCAGCTTCCATTGCTGCATTCTTTCACATCAATGTGATGACATAAATGAGCCACGGCCGAGGAGGGGGGTGTAAAAATATTATTTGCTAATATTTTGTTGACGCTGATGAGAAGTTTAGTGATGGCATCACATGTTGTCAGCATCTATAATCACATACACTGGCGTTATTATTGCTACAATTCACATATGTAC
>NW_025937514.1:127723-158920 GCF_000764305.2 Hyalella azteca | reverse complement strand
AGATAAAGCTATGGAAAAATATATGTTCAGATTTGAAATGCCTAGCTCCTTATCGAACCCGGTGGAAGTCTAGTAGCTACTTCAAACTATCGCCAGTCATGAAAAGATCCAGTCAAATGACACGAGTTTAGATCTATGAACAAGGCACGAAAAGGAAAAGAATCGGCGACAGGCCACATCAGGCCTACACTTCAGCGCCGAAATCACTATGTTATGTTATGTTAATAAAGCAGGGCACCATATTCACCCAATGGGGAGTGTCGATATATTTTCCTCGTGACCGCATAAAAAGTCGAGGACTGAAAATTCACGTCAATGTACACACGAAGAACAGGATACTTACAGACTACCAACTTACGAGTAGTATTTTCCTGTGTTAGGGATGCCCGGATGATGTTGTTGCTTTATAGTTTTCCTATCTAATATTCTGTCTATACCACTTATAGAAATCGCCTGAATCACTTTAAGATTCATGCTATGTCAAGCTTTAAGCTGGTAAGCTTTCTTCGTAGATAAAATTGAAAAGATTTCTTCGAATTATATACAGAAGCTCTTTCAGGCAAGTTTTCCCTTGAGAAAGTAATGCCAAGTAAACCTTTCATTATAAAGACTTCTTGCAGCGATGAAATATCGTAATATGCAATTTGGACCACATTGCATGTGGTAATTCGAAAGCGCCTTTTTCTCTGAGAACGGTAGATATGTGGTTAGGTAGCAGTAGCATTGCCAGAAAATTCACAACGGTGGTTAGCTTGTATTCGATTCTACTTTTTCGTGACAAGCGTTCCATCGAACTCCAGTTCTCTTCCATGAAATTTGAGCCTACCAAACACCAACCTTTACGTCGTCGGAACTCCAGGAAGTGACGAAACTCCTTAATTCGTTATCTTCAGGATCTTGTGGATAATTGATGTTGGACAATTGATTGATGTTGCTTGAGCGCCAACAAGCGCACTGCGTAGCCTACCACAGATAACTCAACACTGACGACCGCTGGCCGCAGTGTTGCCAGGTTTTTTCTTGGCGAGAATACTAGATTGCCTAGATCAAAATACCAGAAATTCTATCGTTTAAAAACATAGTAATACCTCCAAATTTAATAAAACTATTCGTCAGAAACGTTGGTTAGAAAAAAATATTATCTTATGTACTATGCAGTTATCTGGCTTGACGATAATTAGCCAAATTGAACACGTTATATTTTTTCCCTCTGTTTGGAACATTTTGACACTTTTCTTTTCCTGTGTTTGATTACATTGACACCTTTTCCTCTTTTATCAGTGTCATTGTGGCACTTTTTCCTCTTCGCTCAACATGAGCAAGCCACGGAAGCAGGTCATCTTCATTTTGCTTATTTTCGTACATGCTTGCATATTGCATTAATCTAACATTTTGGGAGTGATCACTTGTTGCGGTTGAGCAGATAGCTTTTGGTCCGAATAAAGGACTCCAGTACCGTAGTTGAAATTTTATTCCGTTGCATGTTTTTCTCAGAGGTGACTTGTGAAAACACTTGCACCACGAATGCTTTGGAGACAGGTGAAAGTAGACAAGTGATGCAGTAGGCAGCCAGTTCCTTGAATGGATGATAATTGTCAAGATCAGTGAAATATTGAATGGCACCCCAGAATTCAAGTGGCACCCCAATAAGTGGCACTCTATAATTCAAAACCACCAAACAAAAATGGTGGAGCTTGCGTCGCAGAGATCGGTTCGACAGCCTCACTCGTCCATAGGAAATTCAAACTTCAGAGGTGGAACTTAATGCAGTAAATTTGCGGTAAGTCAGAAAATACCAGAAAAATGCCAGATTTAGGCAAATAAACCAGATCTAAAATGTTCATACCAGACACCTTCTGAAAATACCAGATTTGTGAAATCTGGTATAGAAATATACCATCTGGCAACGCTGCTCAGCCTGGCCGCCTAACCTAAAGCTAAAACGGCTGCCTGTCGCGCCGTCGAGGTTGAGCTCCAGCGTTGTCGTGGGTCGTGGTACAGTCGGTAACGCAAGTCAGCGTTGCCAGATGGTATATTTCTATTCCAGATTTCACAAATCTGGTATTTTCAGGTGTCTGGCATGAATATTTTAGATCTGGTATGTATGCCTAAATCTGGTATTTTCTGACTTATTGCAATTATACTGCATTAAGTTCCACTTTTAAAGTTTGAACTTCCTCCAGCGTAGGTGTGGATTATACAGATTACCTTCAAAGCGGCGCGACAAGAGGTTTTCCGCCATTTTTAGAACCGCAATTTTACCGCTTGATGAAATAACCTGAACCTAATTGTTAACATTAAACAAAAGTGCTTAGTGCAATATAACCACGAGGGTGATGATCCTTGATTGATTACTGGTCAGAGGTGATACCTAGGACGAGTGAGGTTGTCGAACCGATCTCTGCGACGCAAGCTCCACCATTTTTGTTTGGTGGTTTTGAATTCACTAATGTAGGGAATTTTCCCCCCTACGCACGAGGATATTCCTCTTTCAGAAATAGTTTTCATTCACGAAAATTTAGGGAAAGGGATTTGAAACAAATTGAAATGAATCGAGGTTGTTTTAATCAAAATTCAACAGTTGTTGCTGGTACTGCATTCAGATTTCAGAGTTAATAGAGATTCCGCTTGAGGAAGGTAAATCAATTTTAAGAAAGCAGCGTATACGAGCGAGGACGACGCCAGAAGTTAACAAGGAAGTCATACTGTTCAAAATGGATACTTGAATTACAATTAGGTACGCTATGAATTTTCAGTCACTTTTTTTTATCTCAGTAATTTCAATATTAGTTCGAATTCAAAGAGTAGCTCACCTTATTTAATTGAAGATAAGTGCACCAAACTGGTGCTCTCAGGCGAAATTGGCAATACGAGTAAGATTAAGCAATTGAATAAATTTAGGTGCGGTAGCTCAAATTAAATTTCACCATAGGTTTTAAAGGGTAGATCGCTTTAGCCACAGGCCACTTCACGTTAATAGTTGGGAACCGACGAAGTTCAAAATAAGAATCTAAATACTTTTTAATAGTTTTTAAGTTAATTTAAGTAATTAAAGTTGCAGAGCTCTACATTTATAGTTTAACTACGCGATTGAACCAGCCGGCCAAAGCGTTCCATAAGAAGTGAAAAACGCATGCACCCCAAAATCAAAGATTAAACAGAGCAAAGGTTGTGCACAACAACTTAACACCTCAATGAATAGTTAGGAAACTATGGTGAAGAAACATTTAAACGCTCTTGTTACAACCGCACACTTTGAATTTAAGGTAAGCTATCTCTCGAGTAGCTGCGACTCTGCCCTTTAATATGCAGAACAAGATCTTGTTCTTCGTCGCAACTGACTCAGTAATCAGGTTGGAAAATATTTATAACACTAATCTTGGTTTGAATTTCACTAATCTTGAAACTATTTCACTAATTTCATCATCCATTCATGTAACTGGCTGCCAGTGCCTACTGCACCACTTGTCTACTCTGACCTATCTCCAATGCATTCGTGGAGCGAGTGTTTTCACAAGTCATGCAGCTATGTAAAAAACAAGCAACGAAATAAATTTTCAACTAAGGTACTGGAGTCCCTTATTCGGACCAAAAGCTATCTGCTCAGCCGCAACAAGTGATCAAACCCGAAATGTTGATGTAATATGCAAGCATGTACGAAAATAAGAAAAAGGAAGATGACCTGTTTCCGTGGCTTGCACATGTTGAGCGAAAGGGAAAAAGTGCCACACTGTGATAAAAAAAAGGAAAAAGTGAAAAGTGTAATCAAACACAGGAAAAGAAAAGTGTCAAAATGTTCCAAATAGTGGGAAAAAATATAACTTGTTCAGTTTGGCTAATTATCGTCAAGCCAGCTAAATGCACAGTACATAAGATAATTTATTTTTCTTCTAACCCCAACGTTTCTGACGAATAGTTTCATTAAATTTTGAGGTATTAGTCTGTTTTTGAACAATAGAATTTCTGGTATTCTCGCCAAGAAAAAAACCTGGCAACCCTGGAGCCGAGCAACGGCTTCCAGTCTTCCACTGCTTACTGTGGGGCTCGGCTGAGTCGGCTCCCCAGCGCTCGTCAGTGTTGAGTCGATCATCTGTGTGTGAACTATGGTTTCAGCTTTGCCGATTTATAAGCACTGTGAAAATTTATTCCCTCGACGACTTGGTTTACGTAGCGCGTAACTGACTCCAGTGAAGAAAGGATCGCGATGTTTACGTATGCCGTACAGGCAGTCTCACGAGACGAATATCATTGTGACAACCAGGCCAAAAAAATGTGCCATTACCTCCCCTGACTTTCGTTTTCTGAATGCCCAAGTGTCCAGCAGTAATAGTCATAGTATAGTATCTTCGGCATTAATGAATAGGCCTGTCACCCATTCTTGTACTTTTCTTGACAAAACTGGCCTTTTGATCAAATCTTTTCAACGGACGGTAGATTTAAAATCGCTTCTAGATATCAGTTGTTCCGTAGGGTACGAGGCATTTTAAGACTAAACATATGCTCATGCATGGCCTTGTCTAGTCTGTTCTTGAACGCGTTCATACTCGGAGCGTCAACAATATCTTCAGAGAGGCTGTACCACATGTCGGCCACTCGAAGCGAGAAGAAATGTTGTCGCGTGGATAAGTTGCACCGCAGTTTTTTTAGTTTATAGCCCTGGCCCCTGGTGCTGGTTCTTGTTTCAAATTCTAGTAATCATTCTGGGACCTTGTAAAAACCATGAGTATACTTGTATACTTCAATGAGGTCACCACGCAGGCGACGATAACGGAGACTGGGAAGCTTCATAATCTTCAATCTTTCTTCATAAGACTTGCCCTTTAATCCTGAAATTATTCTTGTTGCACGTCTTTGAACACTAAATTTTTGTCCTTTTCAAGTCTCGGTGACCACACGTTTCCAAACTCTAGGTTAGGGCGCACGACAGAGGTGAACAACAGCTTCATCATTTCTATATCTAGGTACTCGTAGGAGCGTCTGATCAGCCCAAGCAGTTTATTGGATGTATTAACTTGCGTTTCAATATGCCTATAAAATTTTAGCTCCTTGTCGACACAAACTCCAAGATCTTTTTCCACGCAAGACTTCTCAATCATAACCCTCTCGTTGCAACCGTGTCTTCTCATGCTGTAAGCTTGCTCTTCATTGTTCTTGCCGAGGTGAAGTATTTTACACTTGTCAGCATTGAAACGCAGCTGCCACGCATCAGCCCAGTCAACTAAACTATCAAGATTATTTTGCAGTTGCATTTTATTTGACGCATCCTTAACTGTATTATAAATTTTTGTGTCATCGTCATACATGGAGCACACGCTTGACACTACTTCTGGTAGATCGTTCATAAAAGCGACGAACAAAACAGGTCCAAGAACGCTTCCTCGCGGTACGCCACTGCGCACAGTTACCCAGTCTGATACGGTTCCGTTAATGCTGACACGTTGTCTTCTGCCTACTAGGAAATTCCTGATCCATTGGAGTATATTTCCCTCTATTCCCAAAGAATTCACTTTACGTAACAGTCGCTCATGAGGAACACTATCAAATGCCTTGGCAAAATCGAGGTACAGTGCATCCACTGGCACCCTTTCGTCCAGCAGGCGAGTCCAATTATTCAAGGTAGACAGGAGATTAGTGGTGCATTATCTGCCAGCAATATAGCTATGTTAACAGTCTGATAGAAGATGGTTAACAGTCAAGTGATCGATAATCCTATCCCTCATAACCGATTCCATCACCTTACACACAACACTTGTGAGACTAACAGGACGGTAGTTACCTGGGTTACTTCGGTCACCTTTTTTGAGCAGGGGTGTCACTTGGGCTTCTTTCCAGTCGGCCGGCAAAGTCCCTTCGATCAAGGTTTTGTCATGTGCTAGTTCCATTACTTTCCTTCTCATCTCAGATGGTAACACAATTTGTTTAACAATATTTAAAGCAGACTTTCTATCACTTGCTTGTCTAATCAATACGTCGTTCGCAAGTGAAAATTTCGGAAAGTTAGTCGAATCAGCATCTACAAGTTCAAAATATTTTTGCAATTTTGAATCTCTACGCTGCAAAGCAATAAAATCTTTGGTATTAATTCTCGTCAAATCGAACAAAATTTTATTACCTGACAAGGGTGAGGTTTCCAAATCATTTTCGGTACGATTCTGACTCCTAATTTGAACAGCGCAAACAGTCTGAACAGAATGGTTAGTCGTACATGCACATACGGCACCAGGAATATATCCTATCACAACATCAAAAGGTAGTTCGGACAAACAAGCAGCATCAGTAGTTCCTTTGAAAAACACACAATCTAAATTCACACGAGCTTTAGGAGCACTTATAGTTCGGTTATTGGCTAATTTCAGAGAAATGTTTTCGCCAGTCATCTGACTTCTAGGCACTAGCGACTTCTTGACAAGGACAGTGGTAGCACCGGTATCTCAAAAATTTGACTTCCTTCCCATTACAAAAACCAAAAGTTACAGGTAAGGATTGATCTACCATGATCTTTGATTTACATTTTACCACAGAATTAATGCAAGAATGATCTAAAGATCCATTGGTTTTAGCAACAAAGTTCGCACTTGGATTAGCTCTACTATAGGGACAGGTTTAGAACGACAAAACTTAGCTATGTGACCAGGTTTGTTACATTTGAAACAGCCCTCTAAGATCTCCATGCATATTAGAAGTATTGAGAACCGCATTGCCTGTCTTCACATTACAATTACGTGAGCTGTGACCTAATTTACCACACTGAAAACAAGTTGGTTCTTTACCCGATGCAAAGTCTGAAGGAAATGTCCCCTTGTTCCTTACATCAGCTCTACCATGAATTGCCTGGTAGTTATCAGCAAGTTTCACAACATTATCTAAAGGCAAGTGAAAAATGTCATTTTCTCTCAAATATTCATAAAGATTCCTATCAACAGGATTAACTAATTGGTCCTTTAACTCTACCACGCTCTCAAAAGATTTTTCAGCACCTGCTAAATCACAAAATTTATCGAAATATTCGCGAACTCTCAGAGCGTACTGGCAAAAAGATTCAGATCCTTGCTTTCTGATAGTCGTACACTGTGAACCCAAATGCACCTATCATTTCAATTTAACACTCTCATAGGTTTCACCAGGCGGAATCGAATTCATGAATGAACATACCCTGGAGTTGGCAAATCCATTCTGCAGTGCAGACATCGCCACTGAATGAGACCAGCAGTTAGCATCTCGCACCTTCTCGAACGTCTGCAGGTAAACCGAGATGTCATCGCCGTCATTGTAGGTCGACAACTTGATGAGGCTTCTCCCAGAATGACTGTCGTTCGTGGCAGCCATAGAACGGTTGGCTACAGTTTCAGCATTAGCTGCGTTGATTCTGGCTAATTCCACCTCCGTCTCCAGCTTCTTCATCTCCCTCAGTTTATCGCTTATTGCTTTCTCTTTTGTTAAGTCTTCTTTTAAGTTCCGCAATTCCTTCTCCTTCAAGCTCACTTGAAACTTTGCATTATCCAGGTTACATTGCAGAGTGTCAGCATCAACTTGATTATTTTGCTGAAAGCAACAATGAGAATAGAGACGTAGCAGCTCCATCTTGCCGGAGAAACGACATTGGGGACAAGTTTTAGATCTTTCAGGCCACTCAGCAATACATTTGGTGTGGAATATGTGACCACACGGTGTCGCCGACACTTCAATGTTGGTAATGAAGACATAGCTGCATATAACACAACCTGCATGCATTTTTATCACTCTTACAGCAGTAAAACGTGGTAAAGGGAACAGTGAAAATTCTCTGATGTCCCTGTGAGGCTGACTGAGCTATTGTCTCTGATGTCCCTGTGAGGCTGACGTGAGCTATTATAGGCTGCAGTACGCTATTCTCAGGACAGAGCGAAGTCCCTCTCCTCTCTATAGTCTCTCTTTCCTCGCTAAGTCTCCTCTCTTCTTTACATTTCAACACATACTTTCGCTATTCTTCCTCAGAGTAACCCAATTCTTTCCCATCAGTAATAAACTGGGAATCCATGATCAATGAATTTTGATAAATTGTGAGGTAGATTTAAAGTGAATCTCAATGATTGAATGCAAAATTTGAATATCTACTATCCCGGACCAGCCCCCATATGTGATGATGTTGGGTTTAATTGATTGATATAAAGTTTTTATATTTATTCAGGAATAGTTTAGAATCGCGATCATCTAGGTAGACTATTAAATTACAGAGGGACTATAGAGAGGAGAGGGACTTCGCTCTGTCCTGCCGAGACAAACAAATGGCACAAATAAATACACGTCGGAATGAACAATACAGAAAGATAATTCAATAATCCAAAATACAATAATTCATAGACACTTAAAGAAGAGCACTAATCCAAATTCACTCGTACCTGAGAATAGCGTACTGCAGCCTATAACAAACAGCTCACTCAGCCTCACAGGGACATCAGAGACAAAGTGCTCGACTGGCTAGGCCTTACAACAGGTACTATTCCGACAAGTAGTGCGGATAACATTCTTACACATCCCGCCTTCTCAAGCAGAGTTCTCGCTAGAACTTGGATACCTAGAAAACACGTCCGCAAGAAAATTTTCAGAACCCTTTACATATTCTATGTCGAAAGAATAATTTTGCAATGACAAAGCCCAGCGCATTCTACGAGATGTAAGGCACTTGTTTTCCTTCAACCACATCAATAGAGCATGATCAGTTCGTACAATGAATTTCCTACCGTATAAATAATCGTGAAATTTTTCAATGGCCCACTTAATAGCTAAACATTCTAACTCTATTATAGCGTAATTCTTCTCGGCGTTCTTTAACTTTCTACTAATACAAGAAATCGGTCTATCTTCTCCGTTGCATCTCGGCCATAGAACAGCACCTAATCCTAAGGTTGAAGCGTCAGTTTGAACAACGAATTTAGCATCAGGGGTTGGAATGTACAAAAGAATGTTCTTTCCTAAACATGCTACACTATTGGAGAAACACGTTTGCAATTCATCTGTCCAATCTTATCAGGGCAGCACTTCTTCAAAGTATCATTTAAAGGCGAGGCATAAGTAGCCAATCGGAGCAAATTTCCTATAAAAGTTGATTAATCCTAAGAATAAACGCATGTCTTTCTTAATTAACAATAGGTCGTGGAAAGTTCCTAACAGCATCTAATTTTTCTTCAATGCTAATCTTATTTCTACCCACAACAAAGCCTAGAAATTTCACCTCTGCATTGGCAAAGCTACATTTCGCACGATTGAGCGTAAGTCCTGCCTCGTACAGTTTCTCAAGAACTAAATTTACATGGTACATATGATCCATGGTAAACACGAACTTTAATACTCGAGCTTATACCTAGATCTGCTTCTGTGAGCAATGTTAATGTGTGATCCTATTACCAGCTTATAAAAACTGGCGAGGCCATCGATGAATGGAATGTGCACCGCAGCGAAGTTGCTTCCGGAACGAGTAATCTCGTCCTCTCTTAAGCAGCCCCTAGACGCTCAATATTATTGCGCAATATTTTTGAGCGTCTAGGGGCGATATTGACGGGTTGCGAAATATATTGCGTGATTTTCAGAATCTTGAAAATATATTGTGCAAACTGGAAGATATTGTGCCGTCTAGGGGTTATATTGCGCAATACTGTTAGTGTGTCTCCAGTGGTCGTACTGAGCTGTGTTTTTCTTCTTGCTTCTTATCTCTTACCCACGTGTTGTCATCATGGCGGATGGTAGGAAAGTTGAAAAAGAATTTATGCTTGAATTCATCGAGGTACTTACTGACCGAAAAGTACCGAGATTCCCCGATACTGAGAAGCAAGAGGTAGTAAAGAAAATAAATTGTCTTTGAACCAATCTGCGAAAAGAATTAAAACGAATACGGGATGCCGAGAGGAGTGGTGCGGGTGCAGAGGATGGTCCAAGGGATCTAAGAGAGGGGGAGTTCACCCTGTAGACCTTCAAGAGACAACTAGACGTGTTCCTGAGCACAATCCCAGATCGGCCGCCCCTGCAACACTACCAGTGGCGAGAAGCAAGCAACAGCATCGTGCATCAGGTGGCCCAAATGAGGGCGGATGAATGATAATCAGAGGCGGCGATCCATCGTGGCCTGGGACTGCTATGTCCCAAACAAATACTAAGGATACTAAGGACGTCACTCTGGTATTTTGAAGAGACGAGATTCCTCGTTAGTCGTTAGTCAAGAAACGCCTACTGCGTCAATAAGCACGATGGACGTCCGGGAGGACTCTGAGGCTATTCACGACAACGAGGATAATGATAACGCAGCACAAGTCATTATGTTGTTGTAATTGCCCATCCTGGTAGTGGCGACTAGGTAAGGGAGAGGGTGATTTTCCGGGCACTTTAATGCCACTGGTAGTTCCACGACCATCATTGGCTCGCTGACTCGCCAGAACCATTTGATTGCATTACACAACACCCTAGACAAGCCAGGGGCCGTATTATCAAAACTTCGTAACTTCTTATACTTCCGACAAAAAAGTTACGTGTTACGTAAGTACACCCTAATTTTGGCATTATCAAAACATTCGTACGTAAGACTTAGCTAAAAGCGTACTATCAAAACCATCTGGCCAACTGACCAATCAGAGGCTTTGGATTTGTTTACATTCTGTGAACTTCGATGGCGGGAATCGATGCCTTCGATGGTATCGACTACTATCGAATGCTGTCTGTCGGTATTGCTCCTTGTTGGCCCAGAAAAAACCGTTCTAAAATAGTTGCGAACTCTTTTTAATAAACGGCGTGAGTTGAAGAAGAAATTTGTGTACGGAGCTAAAAATTATGGTTGGCAGAGATATAAACTTATAAAGTACCGACTAGACTAGAAGGAATGAATGATGAGAGTTGGGCGCGAAAGCTTTGCTTTCGCGCTTGTAAAATATAACGTAATATGCATTTGCTTGTAAAATATAACGTAAAAGGAAAACAAAATCAGTTTCTGGCATTAACTCAATTGAATTTTTTTCCAATAGCACTGTTTAGCACGATCACATAGTTTGATCGTGTAAATGTTGCACGATCAAGTAGTGGAGATATCACAAGTAGAGCCATCATTCTATGCGTGTATAATCCGCGCTGTCGGATTATTGACAAAATTCTACCACAAGTCAAGTTGTTGCGACTTGCTAGTAAATCAATAGTTTCCTATCGCTTCAACAGACACTCTAAACTTGTGGGGAACTTCACTTACGACATCTCTGAGCAGGCGTACAGTTACGTTACGTATCTTCCCGCGCAAATGTTTTGATAATACCACCTCTAGAGTTACGTCATCAAGTCAGCACTTACGCCACTCGTAAGTCGATTTTGCGTACTTACGAAGTTTTGATAATACGGCCCCAGGTACTCATTTATCAACCAGAGTTGGAACTTGGATGAATGGCTGAGTTGACCATGAGCTGAGCTTCCCGGAAGAACTTGTCTTCAGTGTGACTCGAACCCGGGAGCTGGGTGCGAGACAAAGTCTCTCACCACTGCACCACCGCAGCTCTGCTCTCTCAGTCATTATCGCTCAACATGTTGGCTACTTGAAAGTCTGGCTGTGACTGTTTGCGCAATATGGTTGCACGTCTGGGGGCGTGATTGCACAATATATTGTGCAACACATCAATCAATATTGCCCCTACACGCTTCGTGATATTGCGCAATAATATTGAGCGTCTAGGGGCTTTCGTCAATATATTGTGCAAACCATATTGCGCAATAATATTGAGCTTCTAGGGGCTGCCCTACGGCAAAGCCAGGAGAGCGAAGTTGAGAAGAACGGGCGTTCCTGATATCTTATGCACTGTTAAATATTATGACCACCAAATTCAAATTAACTACCTGTCATTCGCTGTTGTGTTATCAATCATGCGAAGTATCAGAAGCGCTATGAAATAGCGAACAACGGCTCTCTCGAGCTTTAGAAAGCGGCTTATTTCCTTGGAATTTTGCTTTTCAAGTTGTATCCACAATACCCCATGGTAATATTTCAGACCAAAACTGTAAGTTTATTTACTAAGAATAGTATTTAGTTGATCATAAATATCATTTGTCTCCAGAATAACGCGCTTCTATCATATCTTGTGGGTACATAATGGTACGATATCAATTTCTAGCGGCGTTATATCAGATCTAAGGCCATACCGAAATAAATAGTGACAAGTTCGTAACTTCGTCAGCCAATCACTGACAGCTTTTCAAGCTAATGCTACGAGTACTTCAGGGAGTCAAGATAGTGTGGTCAACTGTGGCCTAAGAAGCAAAACAATTTCTCCATCACATCGTGGTCTGAAACTCGTTCAAAAAGCATTAAACTCGTTCAAAAATTGCCCTTAACTAACGCTAGGAATGCATTTCATACTTCTCCATCGAGACTTCAGTGATTTTATTCGGTCTTCGAATTAAAGATGCTTTCCACCTGGAATCCACCTACATAACAAGCCATATAGTACATTCATTTCATTGTTATCACGCTTAACCTTACCAGTCAATATATGATGGTTCAGCCGTTCTCTCCAAGGACGACGACATTTTCATTATCCATCTCCGCTACTTTCCTCGTTAATTTAATGCACCTGCGAGCCGTACACTATTACCGCTTCTACTTATGTTTACATTGTCTAGACTAGTTCTTTCCGCTCTTCTTAAGTTCTTACCAACAGAATGCTTCGAATTTTTCACAATGCAATGGTAACGTATCGGTACATTCTGCAGCAGACGCAGATCAATAAGACATTTTTGCCGCAATTTTTTTCGTTATTGTAGCTCTCTTTAAACGCAAGATCACGCACTGATGAAATACGTCCGGAACTTGTTTCGTTCGGAACTCCTCAGCAGTTCACGTGCCAGTAAACGACGGTCGATATCTGTGTCCAAGATTCTTGGCTTCGACGTCCCTACAATTATTAGTCAGACGTCATTGTTGAGTGGAGTCTTATATTTCTAACGACGGATTCACGTTCAGCAGTCGAGGACTAAAAAAATTCTCGTCAATGTACACACGAAGAACAGGTTAATTACAGCCAACTAACTTAACGAGCAACGAATTTAAATGTTTTTTCCTGTGTTAGAGATGACATTGTTGCTCTATAGTTTTTCTATCTAATATTTTATGTATACCACTTGTAGAAATTGCCTGAACCGCTTTAGAAATGTTTTTAATTCCATAATTCAAGCTGGAAGCGAGTAAGCATTTTTCCGTAGATAAAATTGAAAAATTTTCTTAGAAATATATACAGGTCTTTCCGGCCAGCTTTCCTTTGAGAAAGTAATGCCAAGTAAACCTTTCGTTATAAAGACTTCTTTCATGGATGTACTACCTAGACTCCTGCGTCTCGAAATGAACCGGGACAGACGAAACGAGACGAGAAAATTCCGGGAAAAAAATAACGGGACAGAGGGTAAAATTTGTCCCGGAATAAATTTATGACATTCGAGCCGCAAGATTTCATACCTACTGAAATTATATGATATTAGAGCCGCGATATTTCAGACAAAAATAGGACTTTTCCAGACTAGAGGGTGGCCCAGTGGTTAAAGTTCACACTTCACAGTTCAGAGTACCAAGGTTCAATCCCAGCTCAGCAGCTCTGTGCGCCAGTTTCTGGTCAGAATCTGCGACGGCGAGAAAGCCGGGCGGTTAAGCACAAACTGCACAACAGAATTGTAGCAGTGAGGTGCAAGTTTGAGATTGTACCTCTACCTAACTTCCTAAGGCGTCTCACGTTGACTTTGAGGAAAATAAGCACCCTTTTTTTGGTCTCTGTATGTGTATAGAACCCTGAACTATCAAATAACAGATAACATCAATTTACAGAAATACAAGTACATAGAAAATATTATAATCATTTTAAATAACTTCAGGCTCTTCAGCTATTCAACAAAGTAATTACTATGCGATTACAGTGGCAACACTTAGTACTTACTCTAATAAGCGGTTCCGGTGAAATGAATCGAAATACTAAAAGTTGGAATGAAGTTAACTACTGTTGTATTCATCGAGGTGACTTTCACATATAAACAAAATCTCATTTTTACAATTTAAATCTAATTCTAAATTTAAAAAAATATATTTTTTCAGGATTTCAAAATCCTGAAGGAGACCGCTACACAGCTTCCCCCCCCCTAGTGGCAGAGCCAGCAAGATCAATAATAATGGTAATCACTCTTATTCCTAAACTTAACAATCCTACCAAATCTAGATTTTATTGGATTGGGTGTAGCGTCGGAGGGCTTTACACTGAGGTCACCCGTTTTGGAAGTTTCATTTTCGTGCTTGTCGCTGGGTGGTAATGGTGGGGTGACTGAGACTTCTCTTTTGCGTTGTTTTAAACCTTCGGATAAATTTGGGTTGTGGACAGGCTTCAGGCGGTCAATTGAAACGTTTTGTTCGACTCCTGCATCGGTTTTTATAGTGAAAAAATTTCGTGTCTGCTTATAACTTCGTAAGGACCAGCGTAAGGCGCCTCAAGTGGGCGGCGAACTCTGTCAATCCTGAGCCAGACGTGTGTGCAGTGCCGTAAGTCTTCGGGAATGGGTGATTTTGGAGCTCCATGAAGTCGTCCGTCAGATACTTTGTCGAAATTTATTTTTGACATTTCCAACACTAATTTCCTTACAGTATCGCTATTGAAATCGTTGGCTTCGTTTGCAATTAAAGGTCGATGTAAGAGTACGGGGACGCAGTATAGACCCCTACATAGCCCTTGCCCACAATTCAATATCTATTCCTTTCCGCTCGTAATCACGCTAGAGGGCATATTAGTAGTAGGACCTGTTGACAATTGACTATTTGATTCAGCAGGCTGTGGAGTGAGGTAGGTGTTGCTTAAAGTTGGTTTGGGGAGATGACTTAGTTACGTACAGCTTCTTGGGTGTGAGCTGAGTTTAGTTATTGCATTATAGGGTAGGCGTTGGCGCCAGGGCTTGTTTACGAGCTAAATTTGTGGTGTAGGGCTGCGCTCCCAGAGTACGGACGTGCCAGTCACGGCTGCGGATGGGGCACATCCTTATTCAGTTGGTATGTTTCGAATACTAAGTAAGACGGTAGGGAGGGCCTTCAACCAATTTTCCTTTCGTGCCATTATTGCAGTTTTTATTGTTCTGTGTTGTCTTTCAATTGTTACATTTGATTGTGGGTGGCATGCAGTTGTTCGCAAGCGATGGAAACGGGAGCGCAGCCGTTGGTAATAAAATTGACTCGTAAACAGGGGACGCAGTATAGACCGCTACATAGCCCTTGCCCACAATTCAATATCTATTCCTTTCCGCTCGTAATCACGCTAGAGGGCATATTAGCCTGTGTGATTAAGTGCCTAAAGCCATAGGCGTCATTTCCTTTCCTGGATACGAATCAATCAGCCAGATAACATCAAGCCACCGAAGCAATAGCCGTGGGCAAATAGCCTAACTGTTGCGTGCTTGTATTAAACACAGCCTGGCGTATTCGCGGCTTTTGAAAATAAGCGCCTGACATAACAGCGCCGTTACGTCACAGCCACTGCTTCATGGCGCTCTACTCCACAGGCTAAAGCGCAAAACCGCCGTCCTTTAGTTATAACGCCATGCCCCGGCTCTGCCCCTGTGGGCGCTTTGTGTCAAAAGCCGTGAAGATGCCCGGCTGCGTTACGCTCGGGAAGGTATATGAATAGCACTGTGGACTTGGGCTATGCTGACCTTTAGCTATCCACCCGATGGAAACCATCCAAGGTTGACAATTCCTTGAACAATTCGCTTTCGAATTGCGATCCGCGGTCAGTAATGACGTGCAGAGGCACTCCGAATCTCGAGATCCACGCTTCCAGAAAAGACACGGAGACTGTTGAGGATTGCTTCAACCCAACGGGTCGCACGATCGATGCATGCTAAGATATACCTGTAGGGAGCGGGAGCAAAATCATCCTGTGTGGCGGGTGAGAGTAGTCCCACTATGTCGAGGTGTACAGTTTGGAATCTCTGGGATGGTAAAGTAAAAAGGTTCAACGCTCGTATTCGTATGCCTGACAATTTTGCTATTTTGGCAGTTCAAACATTCTCGTGTCCAAGCTCTGATGTTCCTGTCCATATCTGACCAGAAATAACGGGTTTTAATGAGCTTGAGCGATGATTTGACGCCTGGGTGAGACATGCCGTGCGGCCCTCAAAAATCGATCATCGAGAAGTTTTAGGGACGAACGGGCGGGGTACGGGGTTGAAGTTTCACACATGTTTCCCGAGGTTAATTTAAACGGCTTCAGTCTGTCGATGTAGAGCTTGATTTCTTCATCGGTTTCCTGCTGCGTTCCAAGCGCAGACAAGTCGAACAGATCACAACTGAGCGCATTTGCCGCGGCTATGACATTTTGAAACAATCTGCTATGACATGAAACAATATGCTTTGACATTTTGTGCACCCCTGATGTAAATGATGTCTGCAACATATTCGGTTACCAGATAAAGATGACGTTGTTGGCGGTCAGATTTGAGTATTGAAGTCTTTTTGAAAGCTGCAGATAATGGTTTATGATCGGTGAACAATGTTACATGCCGTCCTTCAATCTGTGGTTTAAAATGGATTACAGACAAATATGCAACCAAGAGTTCCCGATCAAAAGTTTAATATTTTCTTTGGCTTTCTGTCAGTTTCTTAGAAAAGAATCCTATTGGTAAGGCTGATTATCTATTATTTGACGAAGAGCAGCGCCAACGGCGAAACTGGAACTATCAGTAACTAAATGATAATGATTGACTTGCATCAAAGGATGTTTAATTTGAGCTACCGCACCTAAATCTATTCAATTGCCTTTAATCTTACTCGTAGTGCCATTATCGTCTGAGAGCACCAGTGCGGTGCACTTATTTTTAATTAAATAAGGTGAGCTACACTCTTGAATTCGAACTAATATTGAAATTACTGAGAATACAAAGTGACTGAAAATTCACAGCTTAATTGTAATTCTAGTATTTATTTCGAACAGTATGACTTCCTTGTAAACTTCTGGCGTCGCTCTCGCTCGTAAACGCTGCTTTCTTAAGGGGGCGGTATACCCTAAAATTTTCGGATATGGCTTTTTCGATTTTTAGTCTCATCTTAAAGCTGACATTCTGCCCTATCCAACGGTACCACTGCCATCTCTGTACGTTGATTTATGCTTTCACGACATTTCATGAAAGGGGGCGGGTGGGGGAACTTTTTAAGTTATTAGATAGGAACTACAGGGTGACACAAAAAAAACAGAGCTCATAAAAAGTTGAATAATTTCCACAATACTCAAGTAATCCTGTTATTTGTTTCAGATTCATTAAGAAGACGGATTGATCTAAGAGTCTACCACGTGTGAGCTTCGAGATGCCTTGGACTACAGAGCAAAAGATGCATTGGGATGAGGCAGTAAGCGTGTTTTGTTTGCGAATCAGATTACCAAGCGTACACCCAATGTTCTGCGCCACCTCTACACAGGGAAGTACAAGTTGATTAGTAACCCTAACTCCCTATGGCTGGGTATACAAGTTCGTGGCGCCTGACGGGGCTTAGGTCACGTACATGACTGGCCCCAAACGGCACGGTGGCTGCTGAAGACGTTTACTTCTCTGCTCTTATTCGTCACGGGCTGCTCAGACCGAGACTCGATACAGTGACTCAGCACTCAGCCCAATTACCGGGGACAACTAGGAGCACGCTTGTTTCGCGTGGCTTCTTATATACGCATAAAAATACGACTTGGCAACTGCTATCGGCATTGCTGCATCCCTCCCTAAAACTTTTATTGGTTAATGTTTGTGTTCTGTTCTCATGAACATAATCCGTTCAACCATAAATTATTGCCTACTTATGACCCCAAATTATAGCTGTTTACCTTCATTTATCGTTCACGTCCACTTACCACTGTCTATCATCATTTTCTCATTGCCCTCATGTACTCGTGTTTGCTGAAGTGTCCATGTATTTTCTGTTCAACTTATTACTCACATTTATCTCCTGGCTTTCCCCTTTTCACTCTTGTTTACCCCTCAGGTACAACCCCACATCGCGCCTTCTCCGTAATGCATGCCAAGTGAGTACACTATCGTCCTGCCACCATAGCTGCATTATCTTATAACCTCATATTCTGTATATAATGTAATATAACCTCATATTCTTAGTCACTTCATGCATATACTCGTATCATTCGTGCGATATAATTGGCAAATAGTATATGACCACGTAGTTTATATGAGACAATGAAGTCCACGAGTCGCTCCCAAATGCCATCAAAACCAGCGTGGTACCGAGGCCGTAGGACCGCACTGCGGGCGTTGGCTGCCGGCGCTGAACTGGCCTCCATGTGACGAGCTCAGCTCTTATATAGCCCGCCCCTGAGACGCAGGAAGCGTCTCGTGCGAACTCATCGCTGTGCATGTCCACGCATACATCATTCATTTCCACTGCATTATTCATCTTCAAATTCTCTTTATTATTCACCAGGTTGAGGCGTGTCCTCATTTCCTGAAGCCCAACGTGCGCCTCTCTTGTCACCTGCTCCCCGTGAAGCGCAGCCCCTCCTTCCCCCACACCCTACACCTGGTGAGGCTCCCCGTGGGTAGAGACGTGTGCACTCACGGCAGGTGATACCCTCTGGAGAAGTTCAATCATTTCTTCATCCCTAAGTTTGTGCAATTTAGCAATTGAGCGTCGAAAGTTTGCGTTGAGTAGGAAAATATATATTTTAGTTGGAAAAATAGGGGCGGTGCAGTTATCCTGCAAAAAATAACGTACTTTTTTCAAGGGGTGAGGGATTTGGAGTCCTACACCCGTGGTTGTGACATGCCGTCAACATCCAAGGGTATTGTGTTTAACTTTATTATACTTACCTAATGAAGTATTGTCGTCGATTTGACGAATGTTCAATATTAATTGTATAATTTAAGGAGGAGAAAACATTTGTGACTATTCTATCGCCAGGTTGTGGGAGGAGATTCCAGGGGGGAGAGGGAAGAGTTGGTGGAGAAGGTGAGGCTGGGGAGCGGAGGAGGCACCCACGGCCGCCCACCCCCACCTGCCCTGCCTCCCACCCCCGCCTACCTCTCCGTCCTCCGCACCCACGTCGACACACTGTGTGACCTGTACACTGCGTGTACTGTGTAACCTGTATACAGTACGTTCTCATTAAGTTCCTGCCCCCCTCCATCGCGGCTGTGACGGCGGGTCATTAAGTTAGCTCCTCCCACTCGCCGCAGTAAAGGCGGTTCATCAAGTTAGCTCCTCCCACTAGCCGCTGTGAAGGCAGTTTATCAAGTTAGCTCTTAGCTCCTCCCACTCGCCGCTGTGAAGGCGGTTTATCAAGTTAGCTCCTCCCACTCTCTGCCTTAAAGGCGGTTCATCAAGTTAGCACCTCCCACTAGCCGCTGTGAAGGCAGTTTATCAAGTTAGCTCTTAGCTCCTCCCACTCGCCGCTGTGAAGGCGGTTTATCAAGTTAGCTCCTCCCACTCTCTGCCTTAAAGGCGGTTCATCAAGTTAGCACCTCCCACTCGCCGCTGCGAAGGCGGTTCATCAAGTTCGCTCCCACTCACTGTCCTGATGGCGGGTCATCGTGTTTGCTACTCCCACTTGCTACCGTTACTGTTTGTTGACGATTTCGCTCCTCAGATTTGCTGTCGTGACGGCAGATCATCGAGTTCGCTCCTCCCACTTGCTGCCGTGACGGCAGGTCATAGAGTTCAAATCAACAACTTCAAAGTCGACAACCGTAATTACAGACGTATAATAATTATCTCAGGTTAACGAATAAGGAAAATGTACCGGAATAAGACCAATATATTTCAATAATGTTTACATTTTATATATCAATTACTAGATCTCCGAGTTGTTCACTATGAAGCGCTGGTTGAACCGGTCACAAAGACACGTGATGGTTGTAAGAGGAGGGCTTCTTGTCTGTAATTGGCTAGATATAAACTAACATTGTGAATGGCTTATATTATCGTGAATCTGTATCCTAGAGTCTAAGCTTTTCTTATTTTGCTTTACTTCTTAACGTAAATGCAGTTGTACTTTTATTGTGTTTAGTTTTTATTATTTCTTTCACCGGAATATGCCTTTTATTTATCGTATATGTCCACTGTTAGGTTAAGATGATCGCTGCGTCTTATCTCCGCGTGTCTTTCTATTCGCTCATTACGATATGGACGGCAGTCAAGTCTGCTTTTCTGAATGTTACTGGCAAGACCATGGTGAGTGGTCTTATTGTGGACACTTGGAGTTTGGTGAGTGGTCTTATTGTGGACACTTGGAGTTTGGTGAGTGGTCTTACTGTGGACACTTGGAGTTTGGTGCTTATTGTGGACACTTGGAGTTTGGTGAGTGGTCTCATTGTGGACACTTGCAGTCTTGGTGAGTGGCCATATTGTGGACACTTCCCGGTCATTTATCACCTTCACCGTGTATTTGACCCATGCGCTGCAGTGAGTGTCACAATAAGTGTAACCGGATGTTCTATAGGAATATAATATTCAAGTTTACTTTGTACAAAAACAACTTCAAATGAAGATGAGAATTGTTTTTTACCACGTTTTTCTTAGCTCGCTTTCGTGTCTGTGATGATCAAATCTTGCAATCGATATTTCACCAACTTTCCCATTAGCTAGCACTCTGAAACCTTTAGGGAAGCTCAGCTCCCGATAACAATACAATAATCAATAATTTGTTGCACTGGTACGTAATGGCGCAGGTTATGGTACGTAATGGCGCAGGTTATGGTACGTAATGGCGCAGGTTATGGTACGTAATGATGCAGGTTATGGTACGTGTTATGGCACGTAATGACGCAGACTCGCGCAGGTTATGGTACGTAATGATGCAGGTTATGGTACGTAATGGCGCAGGTTATGGTACGTAATGGCGCAGGTTATGGTACGTAATGACGCAGGTTATGGTGCGTAATGATGCAGGTTATGGTGCGTAATGATATAGGTACTCTCAGTTATGGAGGATATACTCTCAGCCACAGTCTTCGTCTGTACACAGCCACAGCTCCACCGGTATAGTCTTCCTGGAAGCTGTACCACAACATGGCCTTACCTCTACACTTGCCCCGCCTCACCGTCTTGCTGCAGCCAATGAGGTTGCGTTAGGTTAGTTAGGGTGGAGAGTCGGGGTAATTGTAGAGGTGGGCGCCTGCTGAGGTGTAGGCTCCATGAAGACTATCTATACTGGCAGGAGCAGTGGTTACGGGCTTACGGCGCCTATGGATTGGAAAAACTTAACTTCATAGGCTACTGAATCCTGTTGCACGCTTGTACATCTGAAGGAATATTACAGTGATAATAGTACAGGACAATGCTGGTCACTCCAGCAGTTCTCCTTCAGGCCCTCAGCCTCTAGCCGCGGCTGCTGCAGGTGCCGCGGCTCGCAGGATCCTCGACTGCCAGTGTCCTCGTGGCTACTGTGGGGTGTGCGTGTCGCGCCGCAGCGCTCCTGACATCTCTGTGTATATAACACCTCTTACTCAGCACTTACTCGCGTCATTCCCAGTGCCACGACTCCTTCACTTTCACATCCTTCACTGAATGTCAGGGAACTGTGTTCACGGCAAACATTCATTAAGTAATTACAGTTTGGAGTTAGTTTTTTAGGCGGATGTTTGGAATGGGAAAAATGGATTACCAGTTGACGCGCGCGTCACGTTTGGAATTTCCCTGGAATCTGGAATGATAAAGTAGCGATGGTTTGAAAAACTCAAGACTCACTTAATGTGTGTTGAAAATGCCGTCATGAGCGCCGTGTGTGCCAGAGGTGAGTGAAAGCAATAAACTTTTTGTGGGTAAAATGCAGCGACTGCAGCGAGTGTTGTACACTGAGACACTGAACACACTGAGACACTGAACACGCTGAGACACTGAACACACTGAGACACTGAACACGCTGAGACACTGAACACACTGAGACACTGAATACACTGAGACACTGAATACACTGAGACACTGAATACACTGAGACGCTGAATGTGCTTTTACCTCTTGGCTGGCGAGTCAAGGCAGCGCCATATCTTGGCTGACGAGTCAAGGCAGCGCCATTTCTTGGCTGACGAGTCAAGGCAGCGCCATCTCTTGGCTGACGAGTCAAGGCAGCGCCATATCTTGGCTGACGAGTCAAGGCAGCGCCATTTCTTGGCTGACGAGTCAAGGCAGCGCCATATCTTGGCTGACGAGTCAAGGCAGCGCCATATCTTGGCTGACGAGTCAAGGCAGCGCCATCTCTTGGCTGACGAGTCAAGGCAGCGCCATCTCTTGGCTGACGAGTCAAGGCAGCGCCATCTCTTGACAGATTTTTGTCGTCGTTTTCTTCTCGCCAAATATTCGTTGTCATTGCCAGCTTGAAGGTGTTGAATTGACCGCACGAAACCACTTGTCATCTCTGATGTTATCTGTAAAATAAATAATATTTTATACTTGCACCTGCAAGAAGTCTGGGGGAGCGTAAAGTGAGGGCTTGTTTTGTTAGGTTAGGTTCAAACAGCAGCGTGTTGGACGACACTCAAACAGCGGCGTGTTGGACGACACTCAAACAGCGGCGCGTTGGACGACACTCAAACAGCGGCGTGTTGGACGACACTCAAACAGCGGCGTGTTGGACGACACTCAAACAGCGGCGAGTTGGACGACACTCAAACAGCGGCGTGTTGGACGACACTCAAACAGCGGCGTGTTGGACGACACTCAAACAGCGGCGTGTTGGACGACACTCGCACAGCGGCAGGACGGGTCGCCCAGTCTTCCTGGAGCGGCTGAACGCCCCCGGGGGCACGAGAAAGATACTGTACAGACATGGGGGGCTAGAGTGCCTTCCTCACTTTCTCCGTCCGCTTTCTATTCCTCCAAAGTCCGCTCTCTATTTCTCCATCCGTTATCTTTCTCTTCTTCGTCCACTCTCAATAACCTCCTCTGTCCGTTCTCTATCCTCTTTCTTCCTGCCCTCTGTTCGTCTACATCCACTCTCTGCTCCACCTCTCGCTCATTATTAGCTGTCTCAGCCTCTCAATCATCTCTCTACAGCACCTCTCTCTCCAGTTAATAACCCTTTTCCCTCTATTACTAAATCATTCTGTGTATTTATCCTCACTTTTACCCTTCACTTCTTATCTACGTGTCTTCTATATCATCTTTTTTGTATTACTCTCTATCTTTCATGACCTATTCTCCATCCCTCCTCCAGCATTTCTCTATGCCCACTAAATTTGCATGCCATGACATATCCTTGGATGAAGTTTTGGACGTCACCGCTCCGGCTATACTGGCGCGCTGCCTCCGTCGTTCGTCAGCTGCAGGTATTCTGTTCGTCCACGCCAACGTAAGCATGTGGTCGACAAGGCCGTCCGACATTTGGACGATACAACCAGCGTTGGCGACAGAATGGTTGTCTAGCATTTTAGGTTGACCAGGTAAAACGTAACCAACGCGCGGCAGGAACACCCAATTGGATGCTGAACATCCGCACTGCACCCGCCTTGAACGGAGTCCACAGCTGGCATCAGTACTCCAGAATGGGGAGCGGTACTCCAGAATGGGGAGCAGTAGCCCAGAATGGGGAACAGCACTCCAGAATGGGGAGCAGTATTCCAGAATGTGGAACAGTACTCCAGAATGGGGAACAGTACTCCAGAATGGGAGCAGTACTCCAGAATGGGGAACAGTATTCCAGAATGGGGAGCAGTACTCCAGAATGGGAGCAGTACTCCAGAATGGGGAGCAGTATTTCAGAATGGGGAACAGTACTCCAGAATGGGGAGCAGTATTCCAGAATGGGGAACAGTACTCCAGAATGGGGAGCAGTACTCCAGAATGGGAGCAGTACTCCAGAATGGGAGCAGTACTCCAGAATGGGGAACAGTACTCCAGAATGGGGAGCAGTACTCCAGAATGGGAGCAGTACTCCAGAATGGGGAGCAGTACTCCAGAATGGGAGCAGTACTCCAGAATGGGGAGCAGTACTCCAGAATGGGGAGCAGTACTCCAGAATGAGGAGCAGTACTCCAGAATGGGAGCAGTACTCCAGAATGGGAGCAGTACTCCAGAATGGGAGCAGTACTCCAGAATGGGCAGTACGAGGGCTCTGAAGAGTGTTCGAAATGTCCGCCAGATCCACCACCCCATCTCGGGCCTGACATGTCAGGATCGGAATCAGGAAGCGAGCTCTGTCCTCGCTCTTTCCCTTTATGTCCTCTTTTTACCTCTTATGTCCTCTCGATCTATTCACTAACTCAAAGCCTTTTTTCCCCTCTCTATCCCTTTTAATGTATCCTTTTTTACATCTCTGCTATTTCCCTCATTTATCCGTTTACCATTTTTCTGCATTCCCTTGCACTCTCTTATATCTGCACTGAAAACTCTGGCTATCCTTCCCCCTTAATTTCTTTCCATTCCCCCTCCTCTCTATCCCCCACTATACTCCTCTCTATTCCTCATCTCTATCCTTCTCTCTATCCCTTTCTATCCACTCCTCTATTCCTCTCTATCCCTCTCTATCCTCTTTTCTATTCTTCGCTTCCTGCTTCGCTAAGTAAAAATGCATTCTATACGCATGACCGCCGTATGGCAACACCTCATGTAATGCATGAGTGCTGTGTGGCAACACCGATATCTCGCGTGATTGCCGTATGGCAACATCTCATGTCACGCATGACTATTGTATGGCAACACCAATATATCACGCAGCACAGTATGGCAACACCGATATTGCCATAAGCCCGGTATAATGGGATGCAGCGTGTAGCTGGTGGAGGTAATGGGGTGCAGCGTGTAGCTGGTGGAGGTAATGGGATGCTGCGTGTAGCTGGTGGAGGTAATGGGATGCTGCGTGTAGCTGGTGGNCTTTCGTGAATAGGGGGTCGCAGCCGTAGGCCACAAATTTTACACTTAAATAAGCCCTGTAGCCAACGCCTAGCTTCACCGTGCATTAACTTTACTCAGCCTCAGAACTAGAAGCCGCAGACTACGCTTGAACTCCGTAATCCAGACAAGCGACACACTGCCGAAAGATAATAGTGCCGTAGGCCTTCAGCCACTGCTTAAGCATGCTCGCTCATAAGCAGGCAGTTCCCCATCCGGCTGTACCTACTCCGGCCTAACCTCTTCGGGCCTAACCTATTCACGCTGTCCCGCCTTACAACCTTCTTGCAGCCAATGACTGGCTCTACCAGCACACTTGGACCGCCTTTGTAACTTCTTGCAGCCATTGAGGTTAGGTTAGGTCCGCTCAGGTTTGTTTTGTGTGAAGAAATGTTGCCACTTGTGTAAGTTAGGCATGAAGAGGTTAGGCCGAAAGAGGTTTGGCCAGATGCAGTGAGGCCATGCTTACATATAGCAAGTTTATTTTGTGGCTGTGGACATGCGGCGCTATGGCTTTGAGCACTTGACTTCATAGGCTGTTATGCCCTCTATAGCGTTCAAACCTATGAAAGGAATATGAACCAAGTGTGAAGTTTGGCAAAGCTGGCCTCCGGCACGCGCCCCAGTATACAGGGGTGGAGGTAATGGGATGCAGCGTGCTAATGCTTCAGCTAATGGGTGTGTGATATGCAAGCGGTTGAGGATATGCTAATTGTTTAGCGATATGCTGATTCCCTTAAGCTAATGGACCTGGAGTGACATGATGACTAAGCTCCACTTTTTGCATACTAATGGACATTATACAAATAATGGTTATTGTAAAAGACCTTTCTCTTAAGGTACTTATACAGATGGAATGTTGATGCCAATATCAGTTCTGGCTCATTTTACCCGCTTGTAGTCTACCCGGCAAGTTATAAGCCTGTACACGAGACATGTATAAGCTGCCAGTATTGTCTCGCCTGTAGCTGCGAGTGAGTGTTCTTAGAGGCTCCAGCGACCTTCCTGAAAATGATTAATCGATAATTAATGTATTATAATAACTTACGAGTTTTTAACGAGTCTTAATAGATGATTAGAATTTCAATTGACAACAGTGTAAGTTTGAAACTCATTGACATGAATTCTGATGAATTCTAAACTTTCACAACTAAAATCGTGACTAACATAAATATAATCTTCTAAACCCATAAGAATTTTAAATTAATGATGTAAATATCAATTATGCCGTCATATAAAATAAAAATTTGACGTTCACTCTTCTTCGATGAATTTTATGTGGATAAAATAATGGAGCCGAAAAAAAGATTTAGCAGATTATGTAAGTTAACAAAATTATGAATAGTTATGAACATGCGAATATTTAACTTGTAATATGAATGTTGGCTATCTTTAATATCAGCCAATCAGGCGGTCGTTTACTGCCACAGCAGCGCTTACTGCCACAGCAACGCTTACTGCCACAGCAGCGCTTACTGCCACAGCAGCGCTTACTGCCACAGCAGCGCTTACTGCCACAGCAGCGCTTACTGCCACAGCAGCGCTTACTGCCACAGCAGCAGGTGCACAGGCCGGGCATCTGATAAGTTGTTCAGCTGCACTGCACCTGACACGGGCCGAGGCTTGAATTTAGAGAACGATCTGAATAATTTGTGTGTCATGTGTAGGCTGTATACTGTACAGCCTGCTGTGTGGTACAGCCTGCTGTGTTGTACAGCCTGCTGTGTTGTACAGCCTGCTGTGTTGTACAGCCTGCTGTGTTGTACAGCCTGCTGTGTTTTCACTCCCTCTCTCTTCCCAATTAACTTACCTCTCTCTTCTTTCCCCCTCTCTTTTTCTCCCTTCTCCTCTCTCTCCTCTCTCTTTCCTCTCAAATCCTCTCTTCCCTCTCAATTCCTCTCTTTCCTCTCTCTTCCTCATTCACTGCCTCTTTTTTTCATTTACTATTTTCTTCTTGCTCTTTTGTTTCTCCTCCCTTCTCTCTCATCTTTCTCATCTCCCTCATCTCTCTCTTCTCTCCCTTCTTTCTCTTCTCTCCCTTCTCTCCCTTCTCTCTTTTCTCTCCCTTCTCTCTTTTCTCTCCCTTCTCTCTTTTCTCTCTTTCTTCTATTTCAGGATAATTAGCCGCTTGACTATTCCATCAGTGGACCCCATTAAACTGTTGGCCAGTTAACCATTAAGTTATTAAACACAAACGACCATTAATTAGGCTGTGCATTAGCCGCTACAGCCGCGCTGGAGCTTCCAATTATTGCGCGCCATTAAAAATAATTAGCAAACGTCCCCCAGGGGGTGGGGGGTGAATCCCAGAGGGAGAAGTGAATCCCAGAGGGAGGGAAGTCCCCCAGCGGGTGAATCCCAGAGGGAGGGGGTGAATCCCCCACCCTACTTGAGATACTCCTGATTGTTAATATAGAACTGTTAAGCATTCATAATATTCTGGGAAGTATGTGTTGTGGAATGTTTACAACTGATGCCTGTTCACGCACATATATAATTAATGACCAGAAACTCACATACTAATAAAAAAATGAAATGAGTGTTGATGGCGAGCTCAGTTCGTTGATGCTGGCGGGCCATTGACTGCACAGCTCAGTGCAGAGGGCAAGGTTTGAACAACTTTTAAATAACGGGCCAAATGATGAGATTTTTTTCTACGGGCGATATTTCATATTCCAGGCAAACTTTGTTTTACAGTTTGTACCCATCGACCTTTGTACCCATCGACCTTTGTACCCATCGACCTTTGTACCATCGACCTTTGTACCTATCGACCTTTGTACCCATCGACCTTTGTACCCATCGACCTTTGTATCCATCGACCTTTGTACCCAACGACCTTTGTACACATTATTGCTTGTTTAATATAATTACGATGAGAAAGATGTTCTGGCAACTATGAATGAGCCCATTAATTTTAATTAAGATAATTATTAACGGGATTAATCTGGTCGCAGGCGCGTCGGTCGTGTGGCGTGTGTGCACGCGACGTCTGGGGCGCCGCACGCTGGCGACGGCTGCGGCGGCGACGCTGCTGTGGGCGGCCGCCGTCGTCCTCCTGCCTCCTGACGACGGAGTGAGTCTCCTACAGCAGCCAGCAGCACGACGCATACAGCAGCAGCACGAGGAACTGCAGCAGCACGAGCAGCTGCAAAGACCGCAGCAGCACGAGGGACTGCAGCAGCAACAGCATGAGTCAGGTGATCAGCTGCAGCTGATACATGACGACCAACGGCAAGCTGTTGTTGTCCAACAAGGTCAGCAACAACAGCAAGATCATAGACAAGAGGGACAAAATCAACTGCAAGATCCCAGACAACACGATCAACAGCAGCTTCCGAATGAGACTAGTTATCGTCTTCCTGAAGATCATAATGGAAGAATTGGGCTGCAGATAAACAGGGAGATGGGGTCAGAACTTTTAGGCGCCGGAAACTACTTGGTCCAAAATATTGGCCGTGTGGCTCCTTTGGGTGATGCAAACGTGCTTAATTATATAATAAACGTTGAAGGTGATCAAAGAGGTGCCATTTCGCCTAGGGGCGCAGAAGGTTCTAGATTAGACGTAGTTTATATTGCCGACTCGTCATTGGATGAGACTAGAAGGAAGTCCGGTGCATTTGCACCAATCACAGTCCAGAAAAAACTGGCGGAGGAATACCATCACAACGAAGGTGGCGACGACAATCTTGCGAATATCAACAAACTAACCTACCTAAGAAATCAGAATAAAGACAAGAAAGAAGGTAAAGACAATGAAGAAGGAAACAATGATATTGATGAAAAGAAAGAACCTCAAGAGAATGAGGGTCAAAAGAGACGTGGAGGAGGCGTTGAAGCCAACGAGGGCCCTTACACCCTGCCCATCCTGAAGGCTCCACGAGACACGAAGGCTTCTGGGCCTCAGAAGGTAAGGACTTCTTTCTTCGGTCTAAATATCTTTGGAATTATTTGTCTGGTCCCAAGAGAATAAAGATGCTTTCCTCTATCTCCAGCGGGTGAATGTTTCCTCCCTGTGTTGGTACTAGGTGAGGTCACTTGCATACCATATTTCTGGTAACATTTATAGCATAACATAGTGATGTCGGCGCTGATAAGTAGGCCTTATGTGGCTTGTCGCCGATTCTTGTACTTTTCGTGACTTGTCCACTGGAGATCTAAAAACAGGTCATTCGACCGGAATCTTTTCCAAACTGTTGATAGTTTGAAATAGCTACTAGACTTCCACCGGGTTCGATATTGTGCTAGGCACTTCAAGTCTGAACATATATTTCTCTATAGTTTTCTCTAGTCAGTGAAGAATGTGTCAAATAAAGCGCAATTGCAAGATGATTTTGACAGCTTAGTTAACTGGGCTGATATTGTCGGTGATTCGAAGCGAGAAGAAATGTTGTCGCGTGGATGAGTTGCAGCGCAGTTTTTTAATTTATAGCCGTGGCCCCTTGTGTTGGTTCTTGTT
Source organism: Hyalella azteca (assembly GCF_000764305.2). Taxonomy (NCBI): domain Eukaryota; kingdom Metazoa; phylum Arthropoda; class Malacostraca; order Amphipoda; family Hyalellidae; genus Hyalella; species Hyalella azteca. Next base: position 129,620 of record NW_025937514.1, on the reverse strand, counting down.
TCAAATTTTAGTAATATGGGAAAATGGGAAGTTCCTTAACGAATTTTAAGCAAGTAATAAAGTGCTCGACTAAGTTCATTGTAAATTTGAAGCCAATATTAAAGCCATCGATTGAGCTCACGGTAAATTTAGAGCCAAATAACGCAAAATAATTTTCATGTAAATTTCGGGATTAATTTCCGCATCCAATTCCGAAATAAGAATTATTCTTACTTATACCCCAGGCTGTGGGCTACATGGCAAAGCTGGTCGCCACAGGCGACGCCAGACGACTCCTACCTGCCACAGGCGAAAACGCAGGCGAAGCTGACGACGTCGACGTTGACGGAGGAATAAATGGTGACGTAAAACCCACAGGCGACGGCGACGCAGGCGGCGATGAGGGAGGGGTTGTGCAGTTCCAAAAGGCGCGGGGGGTCTACAGCGGCGTGGGGGGCGTCTTCCCCCTGCACCCCGTGGAGTGGCAGGTAACCCCAGGGAGGGGCGTGAATTTTTGTTATGATGAACGTAAACGCAAAACGCATTCATTTTCGCTCAATGTAAAGACCGTAGATTTCTCCGCAATTTTATTCGCAGTCAACGCAGAGGTTATTGGATACACCCACGTTGAAGTTAGAGTTATCGTTAAAAATTACTGGTACCTTATGGAAACGTTGAGAGTTCTTGTTGGGAATTTAGCATTAATTATTATGAAATGTTCTAATTCTCTTTAAAAGCGAATGATACTAATAACACAGCTGACGGTTTTCGTTTAAAAAAATCTGTTCAAGCAGAAGGTGAAGTCGGGCGGAATCTGTCGCTTATCCACTTATTTTTCAGCACAAAAATGGAATGGTTGGCCGCCTCTTGAGCGGCCAACCATCAGCTGGAGGCCAATCATCGGAAGGACCATCAGCGGCAGAAAGCACCCCGCTGCTGGCACTCGCTGGTGTCCTCCTAGGCAAGCTGGCGGCGGACAACCCGCAACTCTCCCCTACCAAGCGACGCTCTCTCAACCTGCAGACCAAAGACGTGCGTACCGTAGAGGTGGTGGGGAGTTGTGGGAGATGGTAGATCTCAGGGATCATCTACAGGTCTCATAGGAGATGGTAGATCATATCTCAGGGATNAGCACCCCGCTGCTGGCACTCGCTGGTGTCCTCCTAGGCAAGCTGGCGGCGGACAACCCGCAACTCTCCCCTACCAAGCGACGCTCTCTCAACCTGCAGACCAATGACGTGCGTACCGTAGAGGTGGTGGGGAGTTGTGGGAGATGGTAGATCTTAGTGATCATCTACAGGTCTCATAGGAGATGGTAGATCATGTCTCAGGGATCATCTACAGGTCTCATAGGAGATGGTAGATCATGTCTCAGGGATCATCTACAGGTCTCATAGCCAATAGGTCGGGCTCACCTTATGACACGATTGTTAGTATGCGGTTGATTATGATAAAAGCCGTTTGATATACATGACTTAGACTTACATGTGTTATACATAAGTAAAAGCCGTTTATTATACATGACTTACACATGTTATACATAAATTATGTGTATTGTTTGTACCCGCAACAGGTGCAGCAGAAGCTGGAGAAGGTGTACGTGCGCCAGCTGCGGGACCGAGGGCAGGTGGTGCCCCTGGTGGGGGGCGGCGAGAAGATTGTGTCCACATTGCGGTCCGCGGTCCGCTTCCCACACTCCCTTAAACACATCCAGCCCCACAACTGGGGACCTGAGTACCGCATCTTCCTCAATGTGTGGGTACCTTGTGGGTAGTGTGCCGTGTGCTTGAGGTGTGCCGTGTGCTTGAGGTGTACCGTGTGCTTGAGGTATGCCGTGTGCTTGAGGTGTACCGTGTGCTTGAGGTGTGCCGTGTGCTTGAGGTGTACCGTGTGCTTGAGGTGTACCGTGTGCTTGAGG
>NW_025937514.1:24202-126908 GCF_000764305.2 Hyalella azteca | reverse complement strand
GGTAACTAGGGCTCAGGTAACTAGGGCTCAGGTAACTAGGGCTCAGGTAACTAGGGCTCAGGTAACTAGGGCTCAGGTAACTAGGGCTCAGGTAACTAGGACTCAGGTAACTAGGGCTCAGGTAACTAGGGGTCAGGTAACTAGGGCTCAGGTAATTAGGGCTCAGGTAACTAGGGCTCAGGTAACCCCCTGCAGGGCTCAGGTAACCCCCTGCAGGGCTCAGGTAACCCCCTGCAGGGCTCGGGTAACCCCATGCAGGGCTCAGGTAACACCCCTGGTAACTCCCCTGTAGAGGTAGTGAACAGAACGATGACAGTTAGTGGATCAATTATTAAGATTATATATTAATAATTATTAGGGCAGGCCAAAACTAATTTCTGAATATTTAGGGAAAATCTCAAAGACTTATTTTTGAGTTCAGGGAAATTTTTGAGTTGTAGGAAATTTTTGAGTTTTGGTAACTTTTTGAGTTTTGGGAAATTTTTGAGTTTTAGGAAATTTTTGAGGTTTGGGATATTTTTGGCTTATGGGAAATTTTTCAGTTATAGGAAATTTTTCAGTTTTAGGAAATTTTTGAGTTATAGGAAATTTTTGAGTTGTGGGAAATTTTTGACTTTTGGTAAATTTTGGAGTTTTAGGAAATTTTTTAGTTTTAGGAAATTTTTGAGGTTTGGGAATTTTTGAGTTTTGGTAAATTTTTGAGTTTTGGGAAATTTTTGAGTTTTAGGAAATTTTTGAGTTTTGGGAAATTTTTGGCTTATGGGAAATTTTTCAGTTATAGGAAATTTTTCAGTTTTAGGAAATTTTTGAGTTTTGGGAAATTTTTGAGTTGTAGGAAATTTTTGAGTTTTGGTAAATTTTTGAGTTTTGGGAAATTTTTGAGTTTTAGGAAATTTTTGAGGTTTGGGATATTTTTGGCTTATGGGAAATTTTTCAGTTATAGGAAANCACCACCTGTGCAACACCCACTGCATATACCACCTGTGCAACACCCACCGCATATACCACCTGTGCAACACCCACCGCATATACCACCTGTGCAACACCCACCTCATATACCACCTGTGCAACTAACACTGTGTCGGGCTCTATACACCCGAGTTGCTGTCCCCGCCGTTGAGAGAATTAAAACGCGCTGAGGAAAGTTTTTTTGGAACGCGGTCTATGATTTTTTTATCACGTTAGCAGTAACTTAGCATTGTACGCGTGAAGTTGCGTTATTTTTCATGTCATCGACCGTTATTAGAAGAATTTTACTGTTCCGAGCGAGAATCCCGGTGTTGAATCTTGAATTGCTATGCAGGATCTACCCGACCTCAGTTCACTATCCCGGCGTTCGAAATTCCAAGAAGTTAAACTCTTCTGCTTGATCTTACTTCAAAAAATAATATTGATATAATAATTAGTCAGTCGCCAAGGATACAAAACAGATTTACACTAATTATTTCCTTTATTTCACTCAAAGCTTCAAGCTTCCCAAAAGTTGATCATCTAATTAATTATCGTCGCTTCAATATTAAATTTTGTCATCGTGAAAGTCTATTTCGAATCAAAAATAAGAGCTACGGGCGGTAAACTTGCTACGAAAACGCGCTGCACTGGAAATTTAGAGCTCACAAATAAATATTGACTACCAAAACATCTAACATTAAATAGACTCTACAAACTCAGAAAAATATAACTCAGTACTCATTGCAGTGAGTGACAGAGAGCGCATTTTATCGTCGACGAAAACTTGAAGTCACGGACGGACAGACAGACAGACAGATAGACGGACGGACGGACATGGCGAGCACAATAGCACCTTTTTTTCCATAAATGAGAAAATGCGCTAAAAACGCAAACTAATCAAAATCTCACACCTGGCTTGAGCTCTTTCATTCAGTTAACGAAATTGTAAATAAGGAAATAAATCTCACGGTTTCCTTTGCCCAACTTCGTTACCTGCCCGCAATAGCTCACTCCAGGAGTGCTCGTTCGGAACAACCACCTTTTGTCCCACCTGTGCAATTCCCACCTCATACACCACCTGTGCAATAGCCATCTCCTGTATCACCTGTGTAATCCCCACCACCTGTACAGCATTGTTCACTGTACATCTTAAGTACAGTTCTGTTCTACTCGTAGCACTACAATATCCAGCAACTNCCTGTCTCTTATACACATCTAGATGTGTATAAGAGACAGACCTTGTACCAGCTGTTTCTTCGTGTGTACCACCTTGCACCAGCTGTTTCTTCGTGTGTACCACCTTGTACCATCTGTTTCTTCGTGTGTACTACCTTGTACCAGCTGTTTCTTCGTGTGTACCACCTTGTACCATCTGTATCACTACCTTCAGTCAGTTAAGGGGAGTGTTGAGTGCCGCGAGTCCTCGTGCAGGCTTGGCTGGTATCTATGGGACTTCAAGTAGGTTAACCTTAACTCCACTCTTAAATTAGATGACAATCTGAATTTGTTCATGCTAAAAATCTGTTCTTCCTCTAAAAATCACTGCCCCTAATTGTTGATATTGTTGTTGTTGCAGCTGCAGGGGAATCACTTCACCGTGCTGGGGTGTGGAGGGCTCGTCGTGATCCGTAACCCCTTCAAGGCCCTCATCTCCCACCGCCACCTCGACGTTGGGGGACACACAGGCTTTGCTCCAAAATCACAATTCGTGGGAAAAGGTTTGTGGAGTTTGTTCCTTCCCCACGAAACTGATCCCCACTCTAGCTCATAATTCAGATTTTGTGTGTCATAACTTCCCACTTAAGTCCCACTTCAAGTCCGTGTGTACTTAATTGAACGCTTTCACCCGCACTCATGTCCTTAAGTTTGTTTACATGCTCATCATCCGTCGTGTCCTTAAATTTACATGCTAAACATTCCAGATCTCCCTAAATTTACATCTTCACTATCCCTCAGGTGAAGATGTATTTACATACTCGACATCCGGCATGTCCAAAAGTTTACATGCTCCACATCCCCCATGTCCCTAAGTTTACATGCTCAAGCTTATGTCCCAGAGTTTATATATTGCCCCACTCTCATGCTGTGAAGCATACTCATGTCTTGACGATGCACATGTTAACCCATCCTCATGTCCTAAATGTACTCACCCTCACGCCTGCTCAGGCTGGGCCTACTTCGTCGCCCTCAAGATCCAGCTCTGGGAGAACTTCTACTCGGACTGGGTGAGGCAGTGTCCCGCAGCCGACGTATTCGTCACCCACTACGAGACTCTCAAACGCGACCTCAGGTTTGTCAGATATATTTTGCTAGAAATAAGTACAGTATTTTCATTTGATAAATGTTACTGAAGGTATTACAGAGTTTTACTTCTTTCCTTAAAGCCACTGTAGCAGGCAACTTTCACCTTTATGATTGGACAATAAGTTATAGCTTACAATGTTTATATGACATGGTTATATTTCGGCAAGAGAGAATTCGGCGTTTAGTGGCAGCTAGAGTCATAACGGCTTATAAGACCAGACGATTAATATGGCGTCTTGCTTAGATTTCGACTGCATTTTAATGATGATAATTTATGGTCTGGCAGAGCCGAACTCACGGCCATCCTCGAGTTCCTGAAGTTCCCGGTGTCGGAGACTCGTCTGCAGTGCCTCCTGACGCAGCCCGATGGAGCCTTCCGCCGTCGGGACAGCCACGCCGTCAGTGGCATCGACTACTTCCCGTGGCACCTCAAGTGCCTCGTGTACTCCGCCATTGCCAGGCTGGACGCCGCTCTCCTGGCGGGTGGCAAGCGCCCCCTGCCCGTCCAGGACTACGAGTGGTACGACAACGCCGAGGCCCGTAACGTGGCCCGAGACGGGTGTCCTCCTGAGTCCAACATCGCCGTGCCCTGACCGCGGGGCCCTCATGATGGGTAACTTGACGGGTCCTGCTGTGCCCTGACCGTGGGGGCCCTCCTGATGAGTAACTTGACGGGTCCTGCTGTGCCCTGACCGTGGGGGCCCTCCTGATGAGTAACTTGACGGGTCCTGCTGTGCCCTGACTGCTGGGCCCTCATGATGAGTAAACTTGGAATTTGCTGTTGGTGATGAAGTGTTATTGATAACAGCATATGGCGGTACGATAATAGACGCCTACCAACGACGGCACATGGTGACTGTGGGTCGTGACAGTACATGGCAGATAACGAGGCTAGATGGTCTCGTGACGACGTCTCACTTCTTGTGACGACGTCTCACTTCTTGTGACNATTTCTACGGTACCCCCTTTTTTGGCCGTTTTCTAATAATTTCACGTTTTCTTTCATTTTTTTCGAAAAATTCACACGAACAAAAATGTCTTAGAATTCTGTTTTACATATGTGTACCAAGTTTCAGAGTGATCCGTCTGTGAATAGCCGAGATAAATTTTACCCCAGACTCTCCCCTTAATGGCAACGTCAACGTCGACCGCCCACAAACTATATCGACGTGTCAGCGACCAAGTGTTTTCTTTATCGCCGTATACCTTCTTCATCAAGAAGTTTGAGACCGCTGGCCGGTGTTTTCGGCGACAAACTTTCTGATCCTGCATTTAAATGCTGGGCGTGAAAGTCCTGCAGAGTTGTTCCTCGATACCAAATTCCAAGATATTCTGTAGCTTATATAAAACTATTTAATATAATAAATTATAACAACTTGAAGTGGTGGTCCGATAACAATATTACGCCTCTTTATAAACGCCAGTAAAATTTTTGACCGGCTTAGACGCCGGCCTTGATTTTTGACAAGCGCTATAACAGCTAGATACGGTAACTAATGGTAAATGGAGTGCTTTAAAAATAATAATTAATTGTCAAGATGAATATTTCCGGGGAATTTAAGTTGCGTTGCGTGTCGTAACGACGTTGGTTATTTCACCAAAAATACGTAGATATTTTATTGTTAGTCTATAGGTTGTGTAAGTTTACGTTCAACTTTCCCCGAGTTGTGTATCGTGTTTGTTGCTTTAATATTGAAGATTTTGTTTTATTTTTAGTTAATGAACCAAATTAAGATTTTATTTATTCAACAACGTAAATATATTTTATAGTAACTTATTTATTGACTCTTAAGAACAATGAACAATGTATTCATTCATTTAATTATAGCTGGTTAACTTTCTGGTTAATTAGTTTGTCATTAATTATCACTAAGTTTGATCATGATGATTGCGTTTTAGCAATAAATAGAGTTCATTATTATTGTTGAATTAGCCGTTATTTATATGCATCAACCGCTTGTAATATGTCGGCAGTCACTGCGTCACTAGTGCCAGCAATGTACNTGTTATCACTGTTATCGCGCTTACTGTTATCACTGTTATCGCCCTGACTGTTATCACTGATATCACCGTAACTGTTATCACTGTTATCACCGAAACTGTTATCGCTATTATCACCGTAACTGTTATCGCTGTTATCACCGTAACTGTTATCAATGTTATCACCGAAACTGTTGTCACTGTTATCACCGAAACTGTTACCACTGTTATCACCGTAACTGTTATCACTGTTATCACCGTAACTGTTATCGCTGTTATCGCCCTGACTATTATCGCTGTTATCACCGTAACTGTTATCGCTGTTATCGCCGTGACTGTTATCGCTGTTTTCGCCGTGACTGTTATCGCTGTTATCGCCCCTGACTGTTATCACTGTTATCGCCCCTGACTGTTATCGCTGTCATCACTGTAATCGCCCTGACTGTTATCGCTGTTATCGCTGTTATCGCAGCACATTCCGGCCGTGGCCCGAGGCGCGGGGGTGCGGGGAGCAGGAGACACGCTTCGCCCGCCCCCACAGCCTCCCCACGCGCGCCCTCGCCTCCTTCCCCTCCTCAGGCAACACCTGGCTCAGGTAACTAGGGCTCAGGTAACTAGGGCTCAGGTAACTAGGGCTCAGGTAACCCCTGCAGGGCTCAGGTAACTAGGGCTCAGGTAACCCCTGCAGGGCTCAGGTAACTAGGGCTCAGGTAACCCCTGCAGGGCTCAGGTAACTAAGGCTCAGGTAACCCCTGCAGGGCTCATGTAACCCCCTGAGGGGGTGATAAATAGATAGATGACAGTTGATGGGTCAATTATTAAGATTAGTTATTAATAATCATAGGGCGGGTCAAGACTAATTTCTGAGTTTTAGGGAAAATCTCAGACTAATTTTTGAGTTCAGGGAAATTTTTGACTTTTTGGGAAATTTTTTAGTTTTGGGAATTTTTTGAGTTTCAGAAAATTTTTGAGTTTTAATAAAAATCTGACTTAACCCCCCCCCCTCGTACCTAATGACCCTCCACTGTCTTCCACTTACCGTGCCTTCTTAACTCACGTATCTTCATATTTCTCTCGGCTCACTTATCCTTTGCCCACTTATCTCGTGCCAATGTATTTTAATTATTGACAAATGTGATGTTTTGCTAATCAGTTACATTTGATTCATAGTCATGATGGGTCAGTGTTTTAATTATTGTCCCAGTGATCAGGAACAAATAGAAGAGCTGCTAATTGAATTGAGGCGTGACTGCTCAGTGAGCCAGGCTGTCTTCTTCAGTAATTGTATTGGATTTATCAGTACTCTATGTACTCCCCTCGATGCCAACAATAAAGCACTGTTTGCCTTTACGCTCTTATTAACCTCTCGTAGTCGTTACCTTTCACCGGACTTGTGAGTGTATGCCAAGACCTCAAGACTGCTATACCATACCATTATTTTTACGTTGACACGTTGACTACGATTGCTTCATCTTGTACTATTATTTTATTTTTTGTACTGTTTTTAAACAGGGTTGCCAGACGTTCATTTTTCTCTGGACAAATTCCGTGATTTAGTTTTTCTCAATTGCGTTGGCCGGCTAAAATTTATGATAGAGGTACTTCCTAATTAAATTTTAAATACTGCAAAAAGAAAATAAATGGAATTTTTATAGCGGAACCTACAAATAAATTAGTATATATTGAGTTATCGGCCTTTTTTGGCCTTTTTTGTTCTCGGATTTGGCCGATTTAAGGCAATTTGAATTATGTACCACTACGTCCTGGAGAAATACATTTCGTGGTACGCATATGTACCACTTCGTAGTCAACGTGTTAATTTCGAGCTCGTAGGAAGAATATTGGTTCCCGAGGCAGCAAGTACACGGTCGCTGTACGTTTGCTGATGTCATCCAGAAAAATGCAAGAGCCATCAAATTCTGACACATTTTCTCACAGACTGCATCGGCAAAAAAAGATTGATACGCTCTTTTGCCGGCTGAAAATGAGTCAGAATGACACACACGATATCCAAAAGTGCTTCGTTATATGGACAAACTTTCATAAATTTCTCTGAGTTTACGTTGTCTTTAGAACGCCTATCAGATCTAATTTTTTAAAGAAAGGATGGGGGTTCGCGGCTGAGTATTACATCGCCTTAAATGATCGACACTAACTTATGAACATAAACGGACGAAAATTTCGGGGATATTTAGTTTTAATTTGATTGGCGTTTCCCACAAATTTTATTCAAACACCTGCAATAATGACACTGCACCAGCGTTGCTATACACTAACTGCATTAATTTACAGGCTATCCAGATCTACGTTTTAGTCACCAAAGAAGAAGCATCCACGTTTGAATAAATCCTCACTCTGACTTCAAACGCGAACGTCTTCAAACATCTCGCCGCACTCAGACTACCAGCATATAAGGCTCGTAGTCTGAGTGCTGCGAAGTCATAGAGCGAGGTATTCGCACCATCGTGCGAAATCCTCAATCTGCCCTTAGCTCGGCTAGTCGCTACCCTCGAGCTTGTAGTCATTGTAATATGATATCTTAGCCAGCCTTTTTTGCGGTAACGGGCGGCTTCCAGGTGGCCGAGAAATGGCCAGCGGTGATGAACATTAACATTCAAAGTTTCTTGAAATTAACTCACATCATAACTCTTTTAATACAAAGTTAGAATATTTATTGTTACTGTACACCGTTTGTAAATAATTAGCTGGGTAAGCATGGGAAAATTCATATCGCCATCTCATTTACGAAGGGAGTAAATTTCGGCCTAGGTAATTTGTAAAGAAACTCATAGGAGGGAAAGTGTCGAATCGGTTAGGAGGGAGCTGACTCAGCTGAGCCTGTTCGAAGCCAGGTTGGTTGAAAAATGAACTTCTCACACAGGCATTTTGAAGTCACACTCTGTCAGCTAATAGTAAATTGTATGCTACAAAATCTGATAATTTTTTTTTTCATTTAACGTTGCGTCTGCCACAGAACTAATACGTGTTGTCTACCATTCATTGAGTTTGGATTTATTTTGCCATTTTGAAACTCAAAGTAACGGCTGAAATATTTGAATTTTCTTTCATATACAAACAAATAAAATTATTAATCTAAACATAAGAGCATCCTGTTCTTGATAATTTTTAAGGCTCATCTGACAGCCTCTCCTTGCGACGCGCTTCAAATCGTCCCTCAACAGCGTGTGTAGGGGACTAGGGGTTGTTGCACTTCGTTGTCAGTTTGTCACTTCGCAGTTCTTTACTTGTCAGTTCCGGGCGTTTAAGTGTGGGAGTAAGTTGTGAAATTCTTATTAATATTACCCAGACGATCGCATTGTTTTAGATAGGTATGTCGGCACTCGGCAGACAAGTATATGATAATATGAAGGATTGATGAGCTTTATTCTTGCCTCTAACTTATAGAATGGTAGTTTATTTATGAAAATATTTCTTATTCTTCTCTCAATGAGTCACCATTGCACTGGTCTTAGTGGTCTAAACAGAATTTTTTAACAGATGAGATGGTACTGCACTGCTCAACTCAGTCAACTGCTCAGTGCTCAATCTAGCAGACAGTCTGCAGACTAGCTCAGAACTTCAGAAGCTCCTTCTGCCAGTCTGGAGTCAGAGAGTCTGATACTTTGATCACTGATGTCATTACAAATTTGGTATTACTTTAGATTGTCTGATTAACTCATTAAGTGCATAAAAAAAAAAGTTTTTTTTAATTATATGTTTTTTGGGGTGTAGATTAGGAATCTGAAATCCGTTTTTGGCAGTTGGCATCAGAAATTTTTAATGGAACCCGCCAAAAATTTACAATATAAAATGTCAGGTAGAATTTTCCAAAATGTGGACTCGCTGCCTTCACTGCATAGTGACAAAGCAGAGAGTTTTTTAGACTCTCCCTCTACCAGTCAACCTCAAGTTCATTTTTGAGTACAATTAGTAGACCAGCAAAGTATCATGGATAGTTGGATAGTGATTGGATACCATACCAGCATTATCATTAATACTTAAAAAATTGGTTAAAATCTTGAGCAAATAAAGAAATTAAAAATGAACTGATTCTAAAAAAAGCTCTGGTTTGCCACTAGGCCTACTATCAGATGCAGATGAAGAGGTGACTTTGGCCAGCTTATAAATGTTTAGACTTTAGATTAACAGATTTTTCTTCTTTTTTCAGACAATATGCCCATCAATAAATATAGGTAAATCGATTCTGTACCATATAGGGTAAACGCGGTATATTCCGACATCGTAGGTACTAGGTAATTCCGTCACCTCTCCAGCTTTTCCTTTATATTAAGCTTTGTTTTAGTTCCATGCGTTTGTTGATGGTTGAAATGCTGACGTCATGCATTTGCGAGTCAAAATACTGCCAAAAGTCCAAAACACTAGGTCTTGGCCATCTAGTGGGAAAATATTGAGATCCAAAGAGAGACAATGCATGCCACGTGGTGAGATCATCGAAAAATGTGTCAAATTTGACAGTTGACATGGCTCTACCAAATAGTGAATAACTGTTTTTATAGGAAGAATATTATGGTTTGAGACTTTTAAATACGTCTGTGAATATATTAGGAATCCTTTAAGTATACTTGTATTCGCTGATTTCAAGTCGTAAATAAATTAATAGATGATTAAGTTGAGATGTTGGATTTAGACACATCAAAACTAATTCCGACACAACTTGAATTGGACACACACAGATCGTTCAAAGCTTTGTACAAAAATTGAAATTTGCTTAATTAAAAGCCTAATAGCTGTTAATTAAAATGTAATTAAGTAGTGTTCAATATTCGTTAGTGTTCTAATTCAAAGCCGTGTTGTATCCCAATACAGCTCAGTGAGCTCACACAGCCAACGGAATTCGAGCACGTGGATGTCGGCAATACGTATCAGTTAAATTTGAAGCGCTGACGCAATACGACTCACCACGTGTCGAATATTGCCACACAAAGTGACGGAATATAGGGATTTGGTAGGTTTCCATTCTAAAGGCTTTTTAATAAATATGGCAACATTTTGTGACGTTTCATCGTTGCTGACGCGTAGCGAAGTGTTTTGAGAGTCATGTGAAGGCAACAGAACTTACGTAACGCATACGTTTTTTTTTTATAGTTTTTCATTTCTCGATGCATCCTTAATGTGTCGGAATATACCGTGTTTACCCTATAGGATATATTCCGAGGAGTCATTTAAGAGAGCATTGCAGTTGATAGAAGAATGAAGATGGTGTTGGCCAAAGAGTCCTTATCTTTGTGTTTCAATTTATATAATACACTGGGTCACTGGCATTGATTATTATTTTTTAAAATACCCTACGTGGCCCATGTCACCATGGCCCCTGCTAATGTTGACTTTGGCCACAAAATCATTTTACCACATTTTTACTGTGTTTTAACACATGTGGCCAAAGTCACCCCATTGCCCATTCCCATTGCGGAGTGACATTGGCCACCCAGCTAATTTAAAAAATAAATTATGAAACTATTAGTGACATAAGTTAGACATGACATATTTAAAGAAAAACATTTAACATTTCATTAATATATTTACAAATTTACAATCACCAGCAGTGCCTCATTACTATTTTGTAGGAATTTGATTGGCGGAAACTAGTGAAATTAGGCCAAAGTCACCCCTGTTAATGGTACTTTCTCTTTCATGAAAGTAGGGAAGGGGCCCCGGCAAAGGGCAATGTGAATTATGAACAGAACAGGTAAAATTGATTCTATTGCTGGTGACGTGGTGAGTGGTGTGTGACTTCAATTGTGGGAAACATCTACCTTTAGGGCCGCAACTAAAGCTTTCCCGCCATTTCCAGAACTGTCAGATTTCTGCCAGATGTATTACTTCCTATCTAATTGTATACAATATTGCACGATCAGGCCGCAATATTCCAAGTGTATAAAAAATTTGTCCCATTGGAGCCACAAAATTTCAGAAACAAGTACCTAGGAGGTTAGGAAAATTCCAATCCTGTACAGTGGCTTCTAGTTCTAATTTCTAGCATCTAGCCTTCTGTAGCTCTGCGCCTCTGCCCAGTGCTCATTGCCCATTGCTCAATTTCTGGACTGTGAGTGTGAAACCCTATGCCATTGATGAAATGATAGCTTTGAATTTGATAATAAATCAGTCTTCAAAGCTATTGAATATCAATCAAATTAACAAATGTTAAAATTGCATGACAAATTATAAATATTTTTCATATTAAGTCTTTTTGGTTCTTGTACCAGTTTGGTTGGTAACTTGGTAATTGGCCATTACCTGTGAATGAAACAAAAAATACATATGTGTAAGCCAATTTGAAGCATTGGGCCATTTTTCTTAAACTTCATTAAAGAAATTAGGAAAAGGAATGGGTGAAATCGGCCAGATTCACAGCATTTTTGTCCAATTCAGTATTTGCCTGTGGCAGTGTGGCTTCTGCCAAATGTCCACTTTGGTATGCATTAAACATTAAATTGTTCTTCAGGATCTACCTGATCTTAGTTTGATATTCCAGTATTTGCAACTGATTATACTCTTCTGCTTGATTTGATTCCAAAAGACCTCAATATAATAATTAGTCAGTTATCATCCATGGTCAGGAAGATGTGCCAGGTGGGCGGGAATTTATATTGTCATCTTATCAATCTGCGCCGTCAGCCGTGCGTTGTAATATTACAATAAAAACATGTGTCATGTTCCGAAAGTTGTTTTAAGTTTTATTGGTTCTGAGCAAGATAAATGTGATCAAACTTTTTTTTTGTTAATTGACTTTTTTGTTAACTGCAGCATTTGCTAATCAAGGTTCTACTGTAAATAAGTTTTAAGGGGTGTCCCTTATTGCCCTGTATTGCGGAAGAGGCCGCAATTTTTTTTAATGAGATACGTAAATGCCGTCAATCATGTTTTCAAGCCAATACCTGTGTGCAACTTTTATGTGAGTAGAATTTTTTTATATGACAAATATTTTTTTTGTTACAAACCTTAGCAATGGTCCCTTTTTAAAATCTCGCTTTAACACTTTTTTGGGGGGGGGGATTTTTTAGAGGTAGTAAATGTTCAATTTCTTGACTTGCTTTATGATACATAGATAGTAAAAGTGTTGAACTTGACGCCACTATTTTTATTTTTGCAATATTTTGATTAGATTAGATGCTACATTTCTACAAAATGTGAGATGACTGTCCCGATTTACCCTGCTTGTCCCTTATTACTCCATTTGATGGTACTGGTAGGCGTAGACTAGCTACAAAAATGCTTTGCATTAACCATTAACAAATGTAGAGCTCACAAATGAATATTGGAATACAAATAGTCCAATTTTCATAATACAATGTACATAAAAAATATCTAACATAAATTATACTTACAAACTTCAAAACTAAAAACATGAAAACTTACTCTAAGCAAAATTTTGAATGTTTTTTAGTCTTTTCTTGCCATGCCTTATTTGACTATGATATATAATTTAGTATATCTCTATTAGTATTAGAATGGTCTAATTTCATATTACCAAGTTATGTTTAGATTGGTAGATAATCATAATATAGAAAAGGTTGGTTAGCTACCATCAAATCTAAGTCAATAAAGTCTACAGCACTTGCTGTGCCTGCTTCTAACGCAAACAATCTATTTTATAGACAAAACCTAACCGCTTCTTTCTAGTGCAACCAAAACTGCTCTGTAATCATTATGCAAATATTGAACCATACAAATAATAGTTCAGACCAATATTATATTGTTTTTAGAGACAAGCAGTGAGATAAGTGCAGTATCTTGTGAGTGGCAACTTGTGTGTCATTGATGGCAGAAATTCTTTGAATAAACAAACTATTCTGATGGATTTGGGTTGGTGAGCATGAATTTATGCAAGAAATTGTCAAGTTTCTGAAGTGAAAAATGTCTTATAATAATAATAGCAGTTTCAGCGTTTAGTAGGCCAGAGGCCTGTTGCCAATTCTTAACATCGCAGAACATTCACAGCTTTTTGCGGTCTGGAACTCGCAACTCATTGTTACAATTCTGCTGTGCTTAACCGCCCGGCCTCCTTGCCGATTCTGACCAGAAACTGGCGCACAGAGCTGGGATCGAACCCGCGCCTCTCTGCTCCAATCCTGGTACTCTGAACTTTAACCGCTGGGCCACCCTGCCTAGTGTCTTGTTTCCTAATAGCAACCCTGTCTTGTTTATTGCTACTTGATTCATTTTAAATTACTTGTTTTCTTTCAGGTTTTTAATAATGAAGTCCTTATTAAGATCTTTGCTATTGGTATGGGCTGTATCATGTGTGACTGGTGCATCAAATTCACTTATTCAACTCAATGAAGATAATTGGCATCTTATGCTGGAGGGAGAATGGATGGTTGAGTTGTGAGTATGAACATACAATAAGCAAATCAATTGTTATAGCATAATTTGATTAATTTCTAACTCATTCAGTAATGCTTCATATATACCTACTCCTAAGCCCATTGAACACCACTGTATAAACTGATTTGAGATAAAAAAAAAAGTATTAAATTTGATGCTTAAATGAGCCAAACAGGCATTTTGATTTTGAAATAATTTATTATTTAAAATGAGAATTTTTTCACATTCATAGTGCATTTTTTCAGCTTTGCATCATGGTGTCCAGCATGCAAAGCACTGCAGCCCATCTGGAATGAGTTCTCCGGTTGGAGCAAAGACTTGGGCATCAATGTTGCCCAGGTTGATGTCACCGACTCACCTGGCTTGTCAGGACGCTTCATGGTCACGGCCCTGCCCACAATATTCCAGTAAGTTTATTAAGATAGATTTTACTGAGTTGGTTATTTCATATATGCAAGCATGAGAATGGCTGCATATAATAAAGAACATTGTATTAAATAAGAGTCATTGACTATATTCTGGAAGATAATATTGTCTGACTTATTCTTCTTGTATTATTATATCCTGTGATCTCCATTTGATCAGCTGTGCTGTTCCAATTTCATTGAATTGTAATTGCCTACACTCAGAA
This sequence comes from Hyalella azteca, assembly GCF_000764305.2. Classification (NCBI taxonomy): domain Eukaryota; kingdom Metazoa; phylum Arthropoda; class Malacostraca; order Amphipoda; family Hyalellidae; genus Hyalella; species Hyalella azteca. The sequence continues at coordinate 112,696 of NW_025937514.1, read as the reverse complement.
TAACGAATGGGTAAAATTGTCCAAATACTGACACTAAAATAGTGTCTTACCAACAGCACAAATAGTGAGCAGACATAGCACTAATGACAGGCTAAACTGGATAAGCATGACCCACTAAAGGGCAAAAAGTACATTGTTATTGAACAAAGTTTCACACATTTCTGTGAGTGTATGTTCTCTGAAAGGTTGATGGAGATGTGTTGGTTATATAGAGTTGAATTTTAAAGAAGGTATGGAGTGTCATTGTGTGGTTTCCACGTATGAACAAAGATTTATGGACAGAGTTATTTACAGTGATGAACTGACTGTTATTTATAACACTATGGCTGGAACTTTAGTGGTTTTGTTACTTGTATCATTAGAGTTAAATATATTGTAGTGCTAATGATGAATTATTATTGTGTGTCAAGTTGGTGATTTACTTAGTGTTATTGGTTCTTGTTATAGATAATATGAGGGTTGGGGTGTTATCGGTTCTCGTTATATATTATATGAGGGTTGAAGTGTTATTGGTTCTTGTTATTTATAATATAAGGGTTGAAGTGTTATGGGTTCTTGTTATTTATAATATGAGGGGTAAAGTGTTATTGGTTCTTGTTATTTATAATATAAGGGTTGGAGTGTTATGGGTTCTTGTTATTTATAATATGAGGGGTGAAGTGTTATTGGTTCTTTATCTTTGCTGTCTGCACCATCCTTGTGGGAGCTCTCATAGGGCTGGTAAGAACCTATGAAACTGTGAGAACCTGTGGAACTGGTGGGAACCTGTGTAACTGGTGAGAATCTGTGAAACTGGTGGGAACCTGTGGAACTGGTGAGAACCTGTGGAACTGGTGGGAACCTGTGGAAGTGGTGAGAACCTGTGGAACTGGTGAAAACACATACGCTTTGATTCAAAATTTTACAACCCATTGTTGTAAATTAATTACAGTAATGCTCTTTATTTTCCAGTTTACACGCCGTGCTTTGCATTCATATGATCACTTGATGAATACATGAGTACCATCACCCATCACTTGATGAATACATGAGTACCATCACCCATCACTTGATGAATACATGAGTACCATCACCCATAACTTCTGTGGTCCGCAGCTGCTGGTGTGCGTGATCGACTTCCTGTTCCCCCCGAAGCCTGTGACTGCCACGTCCGCCATGGCCCAACACATCGACGACACGGTGAGCCTGCGTGTGTCATGCCCAAGAACCCGCGCCTCTTAAGTTGCTGTTCCCCCGAGTGTGTCATGCCCAAGAACCCGCGTCTCCCAAGCTGCTATTCCCCCGAGTGTGTCATGCCCAAGAACCCGCGTCTCCTAAGTTGCTGTTCCCCCGAGTGTGTCATGCCCAAGAAATCACGCCTCCAAAGTTGCTGTTCCGACGGGTGTGTCATGCCCAAGAACCCGCGCCTCCTGAAGTTGCTGTTCCCCCGGGTGTGTCATGCCCTAGAACCCGCGCCTCCTAAGTTGTTGTTCTCCTGCTCGTGTCATGAGATCTGCCGGCTCTTATTAATGGACTCCGGCTCACTGTATCCGGATCGGTGTTTTAGTTGCTGTGAGACGAGATCGGTCGGTTCTAATAAGCTTCGAGCTGAATGGACGGCTCCAGCTGTTATTTCCAATTTGATTTTGTGCGTATACAAATTTATAAGTTTTAAACTAATTATTTATTGTTTTTATCCAGAAAGTGTGGTTTCAGGTGGCATCTGTTCACACCACACACTGTCTGAGAATATTTGTTGTAATTCCTGATTGTAGACATTAATGATATTATAATTAATGATATTATTATTGTATTGTGATTAATAATATGATTCGATTGCATAGTATACAGGGCCTTGACAAAACAAGGACAACGCCTCAAAAAAATCAACAAAATATATTCTAGTATGGAGAAGGTCAACCTTTTGCTACATTTACAGCCTCAGTTCTATGAGGTATTGATTCATACAACTTGTGAATTGTTCGTGTTTGAATAACACCTGCCATACGAGCTCCAACAATATGCTTCTTCAAAAATCAGAAAGACTTGCCATTTTTTATAAAGTTATAACCAGAAAAGTTTTCTAAAAAACTCGGTGAAAGCATAAAATATCAATTAACAGAAATATCAAACAATAAACCATTTCAATACGTCAAGTTTTTATTGTTTATAACATCTTGAAAATAATGATCTCAAAATGTTAGGAGTTTCCCTTATTGCATCCAGCCCATGTAAATGCTTGGTACTATTTCATTAATTTCTCTACAATTGAGTCCATATGGTTTTTATTTCTAAACTTAGCTTTTATTAGTTACATTGGCATAGAAATTACTTGAATTAGCCGGTTAAGTAAAGCATTTAATGAATTTGTATTGCGGTCCTCTATGTACCCTTCATGTTTATGTGCTCCCTAATACCCTAGAATATAAAGCATATCGTTGTTTGATGATGTCTCATTCGCAGGAGGAGGACCTCATTGAGGACCGCAAGGAAGACCACACTGAGGACAAGGAGACTCCTACTGACGAGGAACAAGACGCCAGTGCCCAAGCGTCCAGTCAAGAAGAAGGTGAGAGCGCCTGCCCCGCGCTGGAATATGATGTGCCAAGCTTAGGCTGACGAAATAGTGAAACAGTCGTAATTCCGTATGTAATTCGACAAAAAAAGAAACATTTCGCAAACGCCTTGCAGAAATGCTCCACAGTTCATATTGAAAAGTTTTGTCTTTAAAATTTCTTAGTTGCAGATATGATGTGTCATGCACATCATTTTTCGTTTTTTTAAATGCTTTTAGATTCATGGTGAACTTGCGGCTCAAGCAGGGCAATAAAAAAAGAAATTTGCTGATGCCGTTCTACCTATAATCTATTGCCCTCTACAGATGCAGGCAGTCAGCCCGAGGACGGCGCGGCATCCGCCGACGATGGCGGCGAAGTTCGCAAGCGAAGACACCGAAGAGCTGACTAGTGGCTAGGGACGGCGTTGAGGGTAGACCAGTAAAGACTTGGAGGGCTGGTCTAAGGACTAGTGACGAGGTGGAGGGATGGCTAGTGACTAGTGACGACCTTCAGAGCTATGCTAGTGACTAGTAAAGCGTTTGTGATTTTTGTGTGAGGAGTAGCTAGTGGCGAGAGGTGCGGAGCAAGTAACTAGGCTGTGTGGATAGCCGCTAGGGAAGTGGCTGTGCTGTTGTCTTACGATGCTTTATTTTGTACTTTAGTACTTAATGTACTATTTTCTTATGAATGACAGCGAGAAGAGCATTTTATACCGAACTTGAATGAGGGAAGCGATGTTACAGAACAAATAGAGACGTGGCCGCTATCACGTCATTCATCATGGCTGAGTTGATGCAATTCAAGTAGGATACTGGTGNATCCTACAAGCTGTGAAATACCTATTGGACAACCGCATTCACCCAGCACTGATTTGCACGGACAGTCTATCTTCACTACAGCTCCTAATGCAACCATTCCCCAGGAGCTATTCACATCTTATTGCCACTATTCACCATAATCTCCTTCAACTTCCAAGGGGAGAAGTGCATTTCCAGTGGATACCAAGTCACTCGGGCATACAGGGCAATGAGGCGGCAGACAGAATCGCTAAGCAGGCAGCAACGTCTGACGACCCACTGGCAGACATACCATTCGAATTCTCTGAACTCAAGTCTATAGTACAGAAGGGAGCCTGGAACTTTTGGCAAGCTAAGTGGACATCAATTCGTGGCCAATTTGCCCTGGGAACAATCAAACCATCAGTGCGACCATGGTCTTTCCGCAAGCTACAGACTCGTCGAAATGAGACCCTCTTTGCAAGACTCCGCCTTGGCACAGCTCCGCTGAACAAGGCCCTCTACCAAATCCGCCAAGCCCCCTCTCCGCTGTGCCCCTCATGCAACACCCCAGAAACCTCGCATCATTATCTCATCTCTTGCATGGAGTTTGAAGAAGACCGTGCGCAACTGCGTCGCCAAGTAAACTCGCATGGAGTTCATACACTCTGCACTGCTTCACTGCTGGGAGGAGACACCTCCAACTGCCCTGCCTGGCCGCACATCTGCAAAGCTGTTGAAGAATTCATCGGCAAAACTCGTCGATTCCAGAACTGAGACTTAATAAATAAGCAGATTACGGCGAGAATCGTCTCTGGTGGAACACGCCGTCAACTAGTAGAAGATCAAGATCAAGCAGTTCTTACTTGTCAGTTCCGGGCGTTTAAGCGTGGGACGGTGGGAGTAAGTTGTGAAATTCTTATTAATATTACCCAGACGATCGCATTGTTTTAGATAGGTATGTCGGCACTCGGCAGACAAGTATATGATAATATGAAGGATTGATGAGCTTTATTCTTGCCTCTAACTTATAGAATGGTAGTTTATTTATGAAAATATTTCTTATTCTTCTCTCAATGAGTCACCATTGCACTGGTCTTAGTGGTCTAAACAGAATTTTTTAACAGATGAGATGGTACTGCACTGCTCAACTCAGTCAACTGCTCAGTGGCGTCAGTGCTCAATCTAGCAGACAGCCTGCAGACTAGCTCAGAAGCTCCTTCTGCCACTGCCAGTCTGGAGACTGGAGTCAGAGAGTCTGATACTCTGATCACTGATGTCATTACTGATTACAAATTTGGTATTACTTTAGATCGTCTGATTAGCTAACTCATTAAGTGCATCCAAAAAAAGGTTTTTCTAATTAGGTATATGTTTTTTGGGGTGTAGATTAAGAATCTGAAATCCGTTTTTGGCAGTTGGCATCGGAAATTTTTAATGGAACCCCCCAAAAATTTACAATACCTATAAAATATCAGGTAGAATTTTCCAAAATGTGGACTCGCTGCCTTCACTCATGCAGATGAAGACTGAAGAGGTGACTTTGGCCAGCCAATAAATGTTTAGATTAACAGATTTTTCTTCTTTTTTCAGACAATATGCCCATCAATAAACATAGGTAGGCGTAGCCGTAGGCCTAAATTGATTCTGTACCATATATAGGATATATTCCGAGGAGTCATTTAAGAGAGCATTGCAGTTGATAGAAGAATGAAGATGGTGTTGGCCTTAAAATGGCCTGTTGGAGTTGGACTGTTGGCCAAAGAGTCCTTATCTTTGTGTTTCAATTTATATAATACACTGGGTCACTGGCATTGATTATAAGTGTTATTGGTTCTTGTTATTTATAATATAAGGGTTGGAGTGTTATGGGTTCTTGTTATTTATAATATGAGGGGTGAAGTGTTATTGGTTCTTGTTATTTATAATATAAGGGTTGAAGTGTTATGGGTTCTTATTATTTATAATACCTATAAGGGTTGAAGTGTTTTTGGTTCTTGTTATTTATAATATGAAGGTTGGAGTTTTATTAGTTCTTGTTATTTTTAACATTAAGGATGGAGGCAACAGAGGTTATTAGATTATGTTATTTGCAGTGTGAAGGACGGAGTGTTCAGGCTGTACCGAGGGCCTCGGGACAAGGATCAGCTCCTCAGCTTCGTGGAGGACAAGAAGTGGGTCGAGGCTGAGGAAATTCCCACCTGGAAGAGCCCTGGGTCATACCAGATGGGCGTTGTGTCACAGTTCTTCAAAGTGAGATAGATCTTGAATAACATCAATTCATTTTTATTTTAGAAAAACATCTTGATAAAGTGGCTGCTTTTTAAAACTCCTGTGTAATTTATATTAATAATCAATCATTCTTTAATTGTTAGAGATGATGAATTTGACATTCATATAATAATAATTCATATAGATACATGTATGCATACCTAGCAAAGTATTATAAACGATTTTAATTACTACAGATCAGAAATAAACTTGAAATCTATCCATCTACAACTGGGATTCCATGATGTATAGGAAGACTCGATCAAAGATATTATATATTTAACACTAAGCCTCACCATCAAGCCTTTATTATCGCAATAATTCCAATTATAACATGAAGCTGATTCTGTAGTTCATGATTTATTTAGGTGACAGCTTTGTGGACAACAGATTAGATATACTTACATTCCTTGTTCAGTGTAGCATATTTTGTTTATAATGTCAACATCACTTTTTTGTACTTCCAACTGAATCGTGCAGTGATTAGTATGTTTTCACTTTAGACTTGATCTATATTTGATTTATTTGTTGACAGTTGTCAATGGTTCTGAGGAGCGTACACTCCACGCTGGTCAAGGACTATGGCCTGCCTGAGTGGGGTTCTTACCTCATCTTTGCTGTCTGCACCATCCTTGTGGGAGCTCTCATAGGGCTGGTAAGAACCTATGAAACTGTGAGAACCTGTGGAACTGGTGGGAACCTGTGGAACTGGTGAGAACCTGTGGAACTGGTGAGAACCTATATGCTTTGATTCAAAAATTTCAAACCATTGTAAATTAATTAATGCTCCTTATTTTTCCAGCTCACATGCCGTGCTTTGCGTTCATATGATCACTTGATGAATACATGAGTACCATCACCCATCACTTGATGAATACACGAGTACCATCACCCATCACTTGATGAATACCTGAGTACCATCACCCATCACTTGATGAATACACGAGTACCATCACCCATCACTTGATGAATACACGAGTATGATCACCCATCACTTGATGAATACANCTAGTGACGAGGTGGAGGGATGGCTAGTGACTAGTTACAGCGTTGAGGGTTGACTAGTAAAGACTTGCAGGGCTGGTCTAAGGACTAGTGACGAGGTGGAGGGATGGCTAGTGACTAGTGACAGCGTTGAGGGTTGACTAGTAAAGACTTGTAGGGCTGGTCTAAGGACTAGTGACGAGGTGGAGGGATGGCTAGTGACTAGTTACAGCGTTGAGGGTTGACTAGTAAAGACTTGCAGGGCTGGTCTAAGGACTAGTGACGAGGTGGAGGGATGGCTAGTGACTAGTGACGACCTTCAGAGCTATGCTAGTGACTAGTAAAGCGTTTGTGATTTTTGTGTGAGGAGTAGCTAGTGACTAGTGGCGAGAGGTGCGGAGCAAGTAACTAGGCTGTGTGGATAGCCGCTAGGGAAGTGGCTGTACTGTTGTCTAACGATGCTTTATTTTGTACTTTAGTACTTAATGTACTATTTTCTTATGAATGACAGCGAGAAGAGCATTTTATACCGAACTTGAATGAGGGAAGCGATGTTACAGAACAAATAGAGACGTGGCCGCTATCACGTCCTTCATCATGGCTGAGTTGATGCAATTCAAGTAGGATACTGGTGAATTAAAGAGGTTTTAGCTGCCTGCTTTTGAACGTACACAAGCTTAGTAAGCTTGGTTAGCGTTTGGGTAGTAGCAGACCTAGGCGCTGCATCACTTATCAACAGAAGTAAACTTGTCTTGTTAGATGAAACCTGCTGTGAACTCCGGTAAGCCTCGTCCTTCAGTTCTCATCGCTGAAGGAATTAGTGGCATTTTTTATTGAGAAACGATCTTAATGAGGATGATGACAGATTTGCATTAATTACTTTCGCTGTTAATGGTGAGTAATGCACTTAAATACTCAGTGGTCGCAACCAGCTTCTCGATTAAAACCTTTGCTGTCACTTCATGAAACTAGGCCGATTGTCTTAAATTTACTTCAATTTATTTTCCTAGTATCTTAGTCTTGCACATTATTAATTTATCTTGCACATTTTCTAATGGGCATTAACAATGCCCGGCATTCTGATGATCTCTATTCGGTGGTATTTTGAATGAGGAATCTATGGGTGCATTTCCCTTGTATCGTTTATTGGAATAATACGCGTATGGGTTCGGTGATAAGTTGATAACACACCCCTGGTGTATCCCGGCTACACACCATAAAGTGCGGTCACCCCGCTCCCTGAAGATGCTACCGTAGTCCTCTATTCGCACCGTAAGTTCGTCTTCTATGAGTTAAGCAAATTTAGTCTTCCTTATGACGCGAGTAAACTGTTGGGCTCAACTTTAATTAATATCATTTAGGTTCTGAGGCAAGTTCATGTGAGTTCGGTGAGGATTGTTACAATTTCTATACTTTCGTACACTACGTAGAAAGTGCGCTTAGTGGGCATGGACATGAGACTTGATATTTTCGCAATAGTGCACATGGTATGTAGTACGTACACGGTAGGCATAGTGACGCAAATTGCACATAGTATGTGGTGCGTACAAGGGCAATAGTGCACATGGAATGTGGTGTGTACACGGTAGGCATAGTGACGCAGAAGTGCGTACGGGGGACGAATGTGTGAGCCTGCGAGGAGGGCACGAATGATGTGCGACATTTCATGCATAGTCGTCACTTACAGTAAAGTTTAAGCATATTTCGTCAACTGTAATCCATTCAATTAGTGTAATGGCTGATGATTAAATAGTCCAGCACATGGCTGCTCCAGCAGCCGGTATCATGTTGAGCCAATTTTCGATGCTCGACGACACCCTCCTTGCTGGAAATTTCGCCTTTACCTTCTTACTTGCGCGATCGTCTAGAATTGCTCTATTGTGACAAGAGCGTGACATAACACTTATTGCGACACAAGTGTTTTGTTCTGAAATTAATCCTGGATAGTTAAAAATATAATCGCCAGTAAGTTTGATGTGAATTTTGTCATTGGCATTTTTATAAAGGAAGTACATAGGTGAACATTAGTTTTATTTATATAAAAGCGTTAAGTTATTGAATTCCATTCCTAAAGAATAATGTAAATTTGTTCGATGGAAGTCGGATGATGCGCATGACTATGAAAACTTATGTTAAATACGGCTTGGAAGAGCTCAATTGTATCTGCACTGCTTAACTCTGAATGTTTTAATAGAATTTCACTGCTCCCGCTAATTTCATTTAATTAATGAAGCTTGGTTTCAATAGCCCTCCTCCTTTCTCGCAGCATTAGGACATGATCTTCGTGTTGGAGAAATTCTTTTCATTCGTCTTGTCTCTCATCACTCTCTCGTAAATTTAAGAGGTAAAGAAACAAGGTTCAATAAGATATAGGGAGGAACGAGTAGATAAAGCAAGTCCCTCTATTTGTTACTTATATTTCAACTTGGTTACTAGCCAAAATATTGTTAACAACATAACAGACTTGCGTGTAAATGCCGACTACTGAAAAAGGCAACGACTTAAATAATCGAAGACATCTAGTCAAATATACATAAGAAGTACAAATTCTACGCCGGTAATGGCAGCAATGAACAGTTTTTTCTTCACAAGGGCAATGAAATTGGAATATACAATGAACATTTCTAGAGAACGACGGATCTGAAGGCGAGCTCAAGCGAGATGAAGGGTTAAATAAATAAATAAAAATTCGTCGGAGATGATGAATTACGCACGTGACTTAGCGACGCTCATAATTGAGTAAGTCAAGCTACTGAAACTATGAAATTAAGGGATTCTGTGAACAACAATGTTTGCACTGATTTACGAGCTTCCACCTCGCCCCCTGTGAAAGATAGACTTTAGAAGGTTGAACAAGAACAAACAAAATTATTAATGATCTTAGTTCTTGTTTACGCCTTCGCCTTGACTACAGTCTGCTTCACAAAATTTTTAAATATCAATCAACATGCAGGTTTTGGCCCACGCTAACTGAGAGGCAGGCATATCGCGGNGCAGCACACAGCGGGACTGGGTCCCGACAGCGCCCTGATGAGGGAGTAGCAGCGGTGGAGATCCTTCTTGTCATCAATCTTGCTTAGTGCCGCCGCCGCCTCCGACAGCATTCCGGCGCGTTCCCCTGCATCGTGAGGAGGTATTTCATGAGGCCAAAATTGTAGCATGGTAATTAGTAATGAAGTCGTGGTATACGTCACGTTAGGCTGGGCAATCAGCGACGAAGTGAGGTTAGTAAGTGAAGCGATAAAACGAAAAGAAGAGATCAATTTTACCGACGACGAATAATGATTGAGATGTGCATGCCTGCTGCTCTGTATGCAGAGGCAATGTTTGGTGTCAAGTTTTGCTATGCGCTATCAAAGTTCTGAACTAAGCCGTGTAAATCAATAATGTAGATATATAAAATTTACAGTTCAGTTGGTCACGAGGTCGATGGCTCAATAGAGATGATCTACGTATCTCCCCTGCACGTCAGCGGTCCAGTCAGAGCGTTGTTCAGCTCACTCGCAAATTCATACAAGTTTGCAAACATAAAACGAGAAATCTACGAGAAAGCGAACTATAAACAATGATGGCTCCCAAGTATCTAGGTCTCTTGTGAACAAGTCATGAAAAGTATTAAAATACTAAAAATAGACAACAGGCCATAAGCCTATTAACTCAGCGCCCACACTACCAACATAATAGTGAAATCAGTTCAGGGCTAATTATGTATCACAAAGGACAGTCATCCTTTGATATGATGATAGTACCTGGGGATGACAGGAGCTGGTTGGGGAGGTACTGGGAGGCAAGCATGAGGGCTGTCGCGTGCTCCCTCTCCCCGCTGTATAGCTCTCCTCTTCCGCCACCTCTACGCTCTGGGATTGAAAACACAGCTTAGCACCTCAGAAACCCTATCTTTGTAGCATGACAAACAGGTTGTTGGCTGCAAGATCTAAAATAAAATCAAGATCTGTGTCATATGAATCCAAGGGAAACGAACCTAACTCAAGTCTAGACAAGACGCGTTACTTTATCAACGATATCCTCTATCATTTGTGTAAACCATTTGTCAACTGACGTCTTTTAGGGACGAGCATTATTGTTGCCGTGCACGTATTTGTATAGGTACATCATTGGTGCCGGTACACGCACTTGTATACAAAAGACTAAGATACATCGAAGTGCAAGAAAAAAACAAAACAGTTCCGTAAGTAATCAGCAGCACACGGTAATGCACTGAAGTCACGCGAGAAAATATCCTACTACCTTTTTTGGAAGGATGGAAGTATCAACCAAAACAACCATCTAAAACACGTACCTACTAGAAAGTACATATAGGATAAACGGCATAAATTCCGTACCGTATGGTGTACGGAATGTCCATGTAACAAGGATTCTCGTTTGTATATTGCGGCGTGTTGTTCTTCAAGTAAAAAGCGGAGAATTGTTCGAAATACCGCGTAACCCACTGCACCACACGACACCCACCTTTCCTACAGAGCACCCCACGACACTCACCTTTCCTACAGAGCACCCCACGACACTCACCTTTCCTACAGAGCACCACATGACACCCACCTTTCCTACAGAGCACCACACGACACACGCCTTTCCTACAGAGCACCCCACGACACCCACCTTTCCTACAGAGCACCACACGACACCCACCTTTCCTACAGAGCACCACACGACACCCGCCTTTCCTACAGAGCACCCCACGACACCCACCTTTCCTACAGAGCACCCCACGACACCCACCTTTCCTACAGAGCACGGAGGAGGCGGTGTTGTAAGACTTGAGGCTGCGGTCGAGGAGCTGCTGCGTCCGAGCTGGGGACGCCCCCGACATGATGCGCTGCACCGCCTCGTGCACGAACACGCGCTGCAGCACACCCTGATGGAGGGGGAGTGGGGTTAGGAAACACGTGCTGGGGTGAACGAAGGTTAGGCAGCATGCCCTGGGGGGAGGAGGAGAGTGGGGTTAGGAAACATATGAGAGAGGTAGAGGGTTTGAACCGACGTGTTGGTAGAGTAGAGGTTAGGCAGCATGCTCTGGTAAGGTGAGTGGGGTTGGGAAACATATGCGAGAGAGAGAGTTTGAAACAACGTGCTGGGTAGAGTAGAGGTTAGGCAGCATGCCCTGGGGGAAGGGAGGATGAGTGGCTATGCAGCACGTCCTAGGAGGAGAGAGCGTTGCCAGCGCGCACTGATAGGCGAGATGAACGGTTAGGCAGCACGTCACGAGGGGAATGAAGGTTTTGGCAGCGAGTGAAGGGAGTGATAAGAAAGATTAGGTAGCGAGGCTTTAGCACTCATTCTGGGGTTAGGATTCTATAATTTGTATGCACGTGGATGCGTCGCCGAACTCGAGACTCACGGGGACGTGCGAGATGAGGCTCCTGAGAGTGGCGAGGTCTGCCTGGAAGCCCCGCCTGAGCTGCTGCAGCGTCGCGCCTCTCCAGCCATCTCCTCCTGCAGCGGCGACCTGCTCGCCCGCAGACCAGAGGGCGCGCCGCCCCTCCAGCAGCCACTCACACGCAACTACCTGCACACACTGTGAGGGGCGTGAGTGTACACACAGCAGCCATTCACACGCCACCACCTGCACACAATGTGAGGGGTGTGAGTGTAAACACAGCAGTCACTCGCACGCCATCACCTGCACACACTGTGGGTGGTGCAGTTCAACGGCACCAAGCTCAAAGTTATGAGTCGACACAGAGACCGGGATGCCACATCGCTACTGGGCATCAGATGGCACAGAAATTGAGAAGCAACTAGTTCGAGATCTCGGATTGTTGATGAGTACTGACGCCCATATCTAGGAAATAGTTGTGCGAGGCAAACAACGGATGGGTTGGATCTGGCAGACATTTCAAACGAGAGAAGCAGCACCAATGATTACACTCTTCAGAGCTCTAGTGCTCCCCAATCTTGAATACTGCTGTCAGCTTTGGGCGCCGCTCAAGGCGAGTGCGATGCGGAAACTGGCGGCAGTACAGCGGACTTTCATGTCCAAGATCAAGGGTATGAGCGAACTAGACCTGAACTACTGGGAGAGGCTGAAACACTTGGGACTGTACTCACTGGAGAAGAGAAGAGGAAGGTACATCATACTGTACACGGAAGATGATGACCGGACTGGCTCATAACTTCGAGAGTGAGACCTCCAAAATAGAGTAGGTCTCACCAAATAGAGGAGGGACTTCACTTTTGCAACATTCAAGAGACGACTGGACAATTGGTTGATCCGTTACATCCAGGACCCGAGGGCGGGGTGACCTGCCTAGCGACAACTCGGAGACGAAGGCGGCGCATCATCGTGACCGGGGACTAAGAAAACCTAAACTCGTCATAAGGTGGTGCAGTGCAGGGGTGGTGCAGTGCAGGGGTGGTGCAGTGCAGGGGTGGTGCAGTGCAGGGGTGGTGCAGTGCAGAGGTGGTGCAGTGCAGGGGTGGTGCAGTGCAGAGACGGTGCAGTGCATATATGAAGTATCACAGAAATGATGCACAGACAGTATAGACTGGTGCCCCCACAACGCAGCACGGCAGTCACACTGCAGTGCAGTGTTTGCACTGCAATGCAACTACAATGCATCGCTGTGACGGCCAACGCTCCCATATAGCTCATCTTTTCCTCATGAATCAGCATCACCACGAGAGGAGGGGGGGAGGGAGGCGCTCCCATGTGATCAGAGAATAGCTCATTGCGCAATCGATGTTCCACTGCTGAACATAAGGGCAATCCTTTAACTAAATCCTAATGTTATACTTCAATTGGTACAGAATGATATAAGTAAGAATATAATAATTAATTAGTGTGGGCACCTGCATGATGTGGGGGGGATGTGGGGGGGAGCAGCAGGAGGTCAGGGTCACCGACTGCCCTAGCGCCCGCCCCGCGCGGTCGCATGCGTCCAGCACTGCAAAACACAAACTTTATCAACATATCAACGCAAACTTCATCAGCATATCAACGCCAACTTTATCAACATATCAACGCCAACTTTATCAACCTATCAACATCAACATATCAACATAAACACATTGGACCTGATTTCTTTAGATATTATGAAACAGGTATTGCAACATTTTATTGCATGTCAAGTAATTACAATAAAAGGTTACGGATTAGTTGCGGGACTAAATTCCTACAGGAAATAACGCGAAACATTATTTGCTATATACCGTACTCGTAATAAATATTTTTTTATCGATGCCATCGCCATATTAGTAATAAGTAAATTGGTCTGTAATGAACTTATAAGACCTCTAGACGAACTCACATTATCCGTATACATAGGTACTTTCTCTTGCAATAGTCAATACCGTCTCACATACAGCAGCTGCTGTAAAATAATATGCGGCGATCTGTTCTAGTTTAATCTTGAACGTAACGTAACAATGAGACATGCAAACATTTCTCCAAGGTTAAGTTAATTCTGAGCGTGCTGCACACCCACCTTCCTGAGGCGTCAGCACGTCAGCCGCACGCTCGTCAGCCCTGCAGAAGTCGCCGTCAGCAGAGATGGCTTCACTCGTCAGCTTGCACTCCCGCCGCGCCCTGCGTGATGAGAGTACCGTCAATGTTAAGGGCTCGTTAACCACATAATAACTACGTAACTGTTGCGATCTTGTTAAAAATTGTGGCTCGGCTTTGTTGATAGAATAGGAAGTTTCTATTGCAGGCCGGTAGTATTAGTAGTTGCAGAAAGGTTTGCTACGCTTCAGATAGCCATCTATTTTGCAACTGAAGTACGATTTTCAGTTACGTTCGTGATATTTGGTCTCTTTTGTTTTCCAGGCTAGCAGCCTGATCCATTCCCCGCCTTCGCCAGGCGCACAAGTCCGGCGACTGAAGTGAAGTAGATATATGAACCAAGCTGAAATATCCCTAGCAATTGCCACTAATTAACATACTAATTATGCAGTAGCGTTGACGTATCAAGATCAAATGCCCGCCACGGGCCCTCGCTCAACGGTGCGACGCTTCACTCATCTTCATGTTTTTATCATACATTATATATGCAAAGGCTCCTCTTCATGAACTCATGTTCGTATACATTATATCTGTATACATTCTATACAAAGGTTCGTTTGAATATTGTCGAATTATATTGATTAATTTATTGAATCGGTAACTCAAAATGTGGGCTATTGAATTTATGCTCCTATAATTCATCATAAAATTGAAGCATGAATCAATATTGATAAATTTTTCGAGTAGTTGGCATATAAATGAGTGTAGTTGTCTACCTGCACGCGAGCAGGACGGCGATGGGCAGGGGGTGGTGGGTGGCGGGCAGCGCTGCGTTCACCACAGCGAAGGTCTCTTCAGCCGCCGCGTCCTCCCCCAGCAGCCAGCAGCAACCAACCCTCAGCAGCCCCGCCCACCACGACGACAACTGTACAGCGCTGTTATCTTATAGGCAAATCATCACTATCTCTTATTACTATGGTTATCTTCATTCTCATTTGATCTGATCAAATTATTATCTCTCACTTAATAGAGGGACTTGACCAGCAAAGGCATCCTCATCACATTTAAATGAGGAAAATTACCGGATCCTTGAGGGGAGGCGAGGCGTCCAGCACAAGGGCGGTGTAGTGGAGCACGTCACTCGTCCTGGTGACGGCGCCCTTGCCTCCCACGCCCCCAGGGGCGGCATCGTCCACCAAAGGGGCGGCGTCGCTGCAGCCGTCCTCGCTCACGCGCGTACCTGGGCTCATGAGGGTCCACACGCTGCGCTCCAGCAGGTGCTCCCTGAAAGGTTGGTACCAGGGTTTTATAACAAGGAAACTTTTATTCATGGTCTAAACGTGCGGTATTTTAGGAGTAATTGCGATGTATATTCAGCCTACATGTGCTGTATATTTGGCATAGATATAGGGTATCTTAGGTTTACAGCAAGCACTTGAGTCTTACTGGTACAGAAGGGGCACAGTACCTGTACAAGGAGTGCAGGTACAGAAGAGGATCGCACTTCTCCTGCAGGAGGGAGAAGAGGGAGCCGCGCTGCTTGTCGTACCACCACTTGCGGCTCACCAAGAACCTGCAATAACAACACAGTTCTTCAAGTCCTCCTTTAAACAAGAATTGTTTGTTGCAAAGGTTCATTTCCTGAAAACATTTAATCATGTTATGAAGAATGTATCAATGTTGAAAAATCTCGAACTTCATTTCCTAGAGAACATATGGGGTGAGACCGCAGCGCGTAGCGCGAAGGGGGAAGCTAAAGAGTCGTGGTCACGAAGATTCGAGGTACGGTACAGCCACAGATACCATGATATTTGCAACACAACATTACAGATCATCAATCTAAGATTAAGTTACATACATTATACGATTACAATCATCTGAATAAATACAAGAGGAGTACTTTTGTCCAGCAGGGTCATGGAGTATCCAGGCGAGGGCTGGGGGAAGGGTGAGGGTGGTACAGCGTCGGGCGCGCACCAGCAGGAGGCGCACCACCACCGCGGCGCACCACGACGGCAGGCTCTCCCGGCCCCGCAAGGCGCACGTCACTAGCACCCCCGCCACGTCGCACTCTGCCAGGGGTACGTGGCCTTAGAAATTAAAGTGGAAGAGGCAATCACAAGGTCAACTTAAACTTTGCCATAGCACGAGGTAAGACGTCACCTCGCTTCAATTAGACATCAAAAGGCCCTCACACACTAACACGCCCCCTCGTCCTCTCCGCACGTTCAGAGAACAGCCTCCACACGCACGGCACCTGCATTCACAGAACTCCCAACGCAATTAAAACATTTACCGAACCAGGGACACGGGCCAACCAGGGACATGGGCCAACCAGGGACACAGGCCAACCAGGGACACAGGCCAACCCGGGACATGGGCCAACCAGGGACACGGGCCAACCAGGGACACAGGCCAACCAGGGACACAGGCCAACCAGGGACACGGGCCAACCAGGGACACGGGCCAACCAGGGACATGGGCCAACCAGGGACACGGACCTACCAGGGACACGGGCCAACCAGGGACACAGGCCAACCAGGGACACGGGCCAACCAGGGACACGGGCCAACCAGGGACACGGACCTACCAGGGACATGGACCTACCAGGGACATGGACCTACCAGGGACATGGACCTACCAGGGACATGGACCTACCAGGGACATTGCAATACTTAGTGACAGTAGTAAACTTTAGCGCTTGAGGCCAGAAATAATGTTTAATGTTGAGTTATAGCAGAAGCGATTGTACTAAGGAGTGATGTGCTAACACTTTGCCGCCGAATGCTTAATCTTGTACTATTATTCAATTTTTTGTACCGTTTTTAACAGGGTTGCCAGACGGTCATTTTTTCCGGACAAATTCCGTGATTTAGTTTTTCTTAATTACGTTGGCCAGCTAAAATTTATGATAAGGGTACTTCCTAATTAAATTTTAAATATTGCAAAAAGAAAATAAATGAAATTTTTATAGTGGAACCCACAAATAAACTAGTATATAATGAGTTATCGGCCTTTTTTGTTCTCAGATTTGTCCGATTTCAGGCAACCTGAATTATGTACTACTGCATACTGGAGAAATACATTTCGTGGTATGCATATGTACCACTTCGGAGTCAACGTGTTAAGGCGGTCATTGATAGCAACGATGATCATTAATGATGATAATTACTGGTGGCAATGATCAATAAGTACAAACATTGAGTACAAATAAGTACAAGGTACATTAATCAAGTACAAATAAGTACAAGGTACATTAATAAATACATACCCGAAGTGAGGGAGTTGAGGGTGCGGGAGGTGTCGTGGTGGGGCGGGGAAGTGAGGGGGGTGGAGGAGGCCCCCAGCTGCCCCACCAGCCCCCAGGGGTTCACGGCCACCACCCCCAGCATGAGGACGCACAGCAGCACCCGCGACCTGTCCCCCAGACCCAGCCGCTCCTCCTGCAAGGTAGAGGCTCGTTGAATCTTACAGTCAGAAAAATAAGTTGGTAATATAGTTCAAATAGTTATGCACTTGTTGTACCTAGCGCTGATACTTTTATTAACAGGCAGTACTGGGTCAGGATGACTCACATAAGAGCAAGAAGTGCATTGCTATTTCAACAATGTCTCACTCATTTCTTTGAGTATGCTACGTCTGAAATGGCTGAAGGGGGCGCAGTTCCCTCCCATACCACGTGGGGTTTTCCTCGCTCCTCGAGGGCACTTCTCTTCTGTTTTCTTTTTCAGCCTTCATGTGTTTAGAAGAAAATAAACGCAACTTGACTGTTAATTTACACAACCATTGATGTTGAGTCTGTATGAGTATCATGGTCCATGATTGCATCTGAGGCCGTACAGCCTCGGGTCTCATCGAGACACGCAAGCCCCCCCCCCCACGACAAGGACGAGATGGCACGGGGGGGTCACGAAGATCCGAGGTACGGCACAGCCACAGATGCCATGATATTTGCAACACAACATTACAGATCATCAATCTAAGATTAAGTTACATACATTATACGATTACAATCATCTGAATAAATACAAGAGGAGTACTTTTGTCCAGCAGGGTCATGGAGTATCCAGGCGAGGGCTGGGGGAAGGGTGAGGGTGGTACAGCGTCGGGCGCGCACCAGCAGGAGGCGCACCACCACCGCGGCGCACCACGACGGCAGGCTCTCCCGGCCCCGCAAGGCGCACGTCACTAGCACCCCCGCCACGTCGCACTCTGCCAGGGGTACGTGGCCTTAGAAATTAAAGTGGAAGAGGCAATCACAAGGTCAACTTAAACTTTGCCATAGCACGAGGTAAGACGTCACCTCGCTTCAATTAGACATCAAAAGGCCCTCACACACTAACACGCCCCCTCGTCCTCTCCGCACGTTCAGAGAACAGCCTCCACACGCACGGCACCTGCATTCACAGAACTCCCAACGCAATTAAAACATTTACCGAACCAGGGACACGGGCCAACCAGGGACATGGGCCAACCAGGGACACAGGCCAACCAGGGACACAGGCCAACCCGGGACATGGGCCAACCAGGGACACGGGCCAACCAGGGACACAGGCCAACCAGGGACACAGGCCAACCAGGGACACGGACCAACCAGGGACACGGGCCAACCAGGGACATGGACCTACCAGGGACATGGACCTACCAGGGACATGGACATACCAGGGACATGGACCTACCAGGGACATGGACCTACCAGGGACATAGGCCAACGAATGACAC
The DNA here is from genome assembly GCF_000764305.2 of Hyalella azteca. Classification (NCBI taxonomy): domain Eukaryota; kingdom Metazoa; phylum Arthropoda; class Malacostraca; order Amphipoda; family Hyalellidae; genus Hyalella; species Hyalella azteca. The sequence continues at coordinate 93,944 of NW_025937514.1, read as the reverse complement.
AGAACCCTACCAGGGACGTAGGCGGGGTCGGTGACGCTGAGGTTGGCGAGGGCGAGGTAGAGGCCGAGGGCGTGTGAGGAGGTCTTGGTGTAGCCCATGAGGTGCAGGCGCTGCAGGTCGTGGTAGACCGCGCTCACAGCGCGCAGGTGGTCGCGGCCGTCGCTGCGAGCCTCACTGCCAAAATCAAACGAATTAACAAACAAAAATTATAGGTGGCAATATACTGCAATTGTTGGTAAACCGCTTCTATTATTTCACCAAATAAAAATACTGTAGAAAGGACAAATAAGTAGTAGCATTCGGACACATCAACAATGTGTGGGTCAGTAAAACTTGTCAAGAACTCGCACGTGAACACACCGCGTGAGGGAGAAGCCCCCTGAGTATCTGCAGAAGAACTTGGGTATGCCGAAGAGATCAAGCCACAGGCGGCAGAGCTGCCACGCTAGCCCCGTCGTCAGCTCGAGCGCTGACTCGGGCACCGGTCGCCCCGCCGACTCCAGCGCCGCGCAGTACGACACCCACGCCTGGCTGTGACCTCCCTGGGGGCATCAATAATAATTCAGGGATCCTGCAGGTGTATGCAGAATGCAACCTGCGGTAAGTGCATGTAAAGTGCGTCCTACTATTTCCTAAGGCTCGTCCTATTGTTTCCTCCATATATGGAGGAATTGAGGAAATCATACCGGAGATGAGGTAACCTGATTTTGGAGGCGACGTAGAAGGCAAGTGTCAAGATGAGATATTGCATCACACACAGGAGGTAATTTCACCTTCTTCTGATGTGCGCGCGCTGTGTTGCAATGAGCGGAGAACACCTGTCCTGTGGGGGTCTTGGCCCCCACCAGGGGCTCCCCATACACAAACAGTTGCAGCAGGAACAACAGCAGCAGTAAGGTGTTCAGGGCGACTCCCCATCCCCACATCATGCTGACCCCACCCTCCTCTGGAGGGGGAAGAAGGGGGAGTCCTTGTTAATTACATAAGATTTGACAGCCCTTTTTTGTCGTTATATTGCTAGCATCATTACTGAGCAAACTTGCACATTCAATACAAATATGAGCAAGATATATACGACAGCATAAACATCACTTAAAACAAAATTTAGAACCAGGCAAAGTTGAATTGCGAGCAAATTTGCAAGAAGAGCAATACTTAGTGACAGTAGTAAACTTTAGCGCTTGAGGCCAGAAATAATGTTTAATGTTGAGTTATAGCAGAAGCGATTGTACTAAGGAGTGATTCGGCCACCACCCCCAGCATGAGGACGCACAGCAGCACCCGCGACCTGTCCCCCAGACCCAGCCGCTCCTCCTGCAAGGTAGAGGCTCGTTGAATCGTACACACAGAAAAATAAATTGGTCATAAAGTCCAAATGATCATACACTTTTTGTTCATAGCACTGATACACTCTTTTGCCGGGCAGTACTGGGTCAGGATAACTCACATAAGAGCAAGAATTGCATTGCTATTTGGACAATGTATCACTGATTTCTTTGAGTGATACATTGTCCAGTGACATACAGTGATACATTGAATTTATTGAGTGATACTTCTGAAATGCCTGAAGGGAGCGCAGTTCCCTCCCACACCACACGGGGCTTTCCTCGCTCCTCGAGAGCACTTCTCTTCTGTTTTTTTTTTCAGCATTGATGTGCTTAGAAGAAAATAAACTAAACTTGACTGTTATTTTACATACATCATTTGCTGTCAACCATTGATGTCGGAGTCTGTACGAGTATCATGGATACCTGGGCCTATACTTTCAAAAAAGTTAAGAGATCGTAAGTTCATCAGCCAATCATTGAGGGCCTTTCAAGCAAAATCCACCTATCATAGACAAGAAAATAGAGCGTAAGTACTTACGTTCACTTAGCGAGTTTTGAAAGTATGACCCCTGCTCTACTCAGGACACAAGCAGAAATGGACGAGTCTACATAGCCTCACCCTGCTGGGGACGTCAGATGAGTTCCCCGAGTCTGGTGAGGACGGGAGGTGAGGAGGTGTGGTGTCGGGGGATGAGCCCACTGACTCGGGGGGAGTGAGGGGAATCATGCCACCAGCCCCGGCATGAGGGCATGAGCCTGTTAAAAATGATCAACCATTAACAGGAGGTTCTGAGGCCTTAACAAAATTTGCAAAATTTAATCTGAAGCTTGGGCCATCAGGTAACAATATTACCAAGAAGTCTACTTCTGGAAGTTGGGTTTTTTTTTTTTTTTGCTATGAAGCTAATTGAGAATTGAATATTATTATATGATTAATAAAGTTAGGGTTTTCAATTTTATTTTAAAAAGTTTTAAGTGTAATAAATTGAAGAGTAGAGAGCTAGTGTTTATACACTCCAGCATTTATTAAACGAGTTAACAGTTGTTATATTATCTGCTTGTTGTTAATCAATCTCGTGTTTCCTTTATCCTATACCTATTTATTTCTTCGCCAAATGAGATGGTGCATTTTGAACATGCAATTTATTTTGCTGCAGTATATATAGCTGGCACTCCTTGACTTGCTATCACTGCATGCCGTGACTTGCTATCACTGCATGCCGTGACCCACATATCACTGCATGCCGTGACCCACATGTCACTGCATGACACCATCCACATGACATGTTACCCACATATCACTCTACGCCACAACCCACCAGCTCGTCGCCCCCCCAGCACGAGGTTGGATGTAGGGACGGCCATGTCTGAAGAGAAGTAGACAGGCTCAGAGGCTCTGGCGTCAGAGTTGGACAAGAGGTGATGGTGCTGAGTGACACACTCGCTTGACACAGCAGCGTTCTTGTCATTCATTTTGTAGGTGTTGAGCTCGGCTGCCAGACGCTTGTTCTGGCTCAGCAGAAAGCGGATGTACTCAATTGCTTTCTTCAGTATCTGAGACTTGTGAAGCTGCTCAGAAGAACTCTAATTAATTTCTACATAATTGAAAAAAATATAATGTTTATTAGTTAACTTAAAGAAGAACTGAGATGGTGCAGAATTCATCAGAAGAGCCTTATTATATTATGCAAGAACAAATAAAAATTTCATGTCAAAGATACCATTCTTCACTCGTGCAAGTGGAAAGTCCAAATTAATTAAGTATTGATATAATTTAAATAAAATCCTTCAAACACTTCCTCTCTTATCTGTAATCTTGTCTATATACGGGTCATAGCATTCAAACACATATGGTAACAGCAAAAAATTACTTATGCTTAATTTGATGTCTTCAACAAGAAGTAAAAGCAGTCCAACTTAAACTGTGATGCCACCAGGTGATAATTCATACTTACAATATTTCCTGGCCATGTATCACATTTAGAGATAGCTTCTTAATGTGTTGTCCCAATCAAATGGTAAAAATGATAATTTTCAATGAAAAGTAACTTCAATGTTCTATAATATCTCTCATAAGATGTAGTTAGTACAAATAAAGCAATGTGGGTAGCTACAAACCTTGGCCTCCTCCCCTGCCACCAGGTTCTTCAACTCCAAGATCTTGTCATTGATGGAGCACCTGTATCTCTTCTCAATATCATTGTGCGTGTTCTTCTTCATAGGTTTGCCTTGGTCTTGTGAGTTATAAGAGTTGGATAGACTGAGAATATTATTTGGCGATAAGTTGCCAGCAATCAAGGAGCTGTCAGTGACGCCAGTGACGGTGTTGGTGGGGTTGGCGAGCATGACGGAGATGCCAGTGAAGATGGTTGTGCCAACAGGCATGGGGGACTGAATGGATGTCATATTTGCAGGCGCAGTGTACAGCAAATTGACGGTGGCAGGCTTCATAGCAGGAGATGCTGAATTATTCTGATTTATGATAACTCCACTTTTCTCTGCTGGCTGTGACGTATTTATCAGCCCCACTGGAGTGCCAGCCAAGTCAATGTTATGGTTGACACTTAAATTTTGAGTGCACCTTTGATTATTGATGGCTTTATCAGGCTGGACACCTTTGAAAAAGGTTGGATTATTTGAGCGCAGGATGTGCACAGTTTGCAACGTACTGCCATTTGATGCTGGTTGTGGGTTGAAGAAGGATGAACCTCCATCAGATGAGCCTTGGTTTTCATGAGAATTTGGCAATGCGTGCCCACTCAGCGCAAATGTTTGAGTTTGTGAGACTGGTAATCTACCTTGTGGCAAAACAATATTGGTCTCAGACTCCGAGTTCTGAGAGGGCTGCCAGTATCCTGACTTACTTGAGTCCAATATTGACTCTGCCCCAAGTGCTGGTTTAAAAACATTGACAGCGGAGTCACTGGCATAGGTTGACGTTCGCTGCTCCTGCGCAGACAGTGAGGAGTTATCGTTGATTTCTTCAATAAACGAGGAGTGGTTGGTTGATTGGGTGTCAGAGTCAGGCAAGGTTTGCAGTGCTTGCCCATCCAGGTCCAGTTGCAAGGAATTCAGGTCTCCCAGGTCAATGTCATTCCAGTTCATGGATGATAGGAGATCTGAAAATAAATACCGTATATATTTAATAGCTGTATTCGAATGTACCAGTACCTGCCATTAGAGAACTCAAGGTGATCTGAATATGATTTCCTGATTAACAATAATGTTTTGGCATTTATAAATTGTTGAATTAAACGAAAATAGAGATTAGTTCCTGTCCTACAGTTTGTGAGGTAAATTTTGTGCGCGTTTGAAGCCTACAAACCCATAATGTGACCTGTTGCCAATGATCTTTACAAATTAGGTTTTATTAACTATTAAGAAAAGTAAAATACTATTCAACTTGAGAGAATGTGATAAAAGAATTAGGTAGCCATTAGTGATGAAGGCAAGATAGTCAAGGCAAATTGGCAATTTATTAGCAAGTAAGGGTAAAATTATTGTGGCAATGCAACCTTTTTTTTTTACGACACTTCTCTTTAGCTTGACTTCTTGTTGTTTGTTTGTTTGTCTGCTACAAATCTTACAATCAATATTTAACACACTTTTACCTGTGCAATCAATTTGAAATTTTGCACACTTGCATAGCGTCGGAGACAATGCACGATTCAATCGACGAAATAAATAATTTTAAAAATTAAACTTTTTTAATACTAAAAATTTTAAAAATGATTTTTTTTATATCTTAAAAATAAAATATGCAATTCATTGTTCACATGTAACATTGGATACACTGGCCTCTTTTGATGTGTCTTTAAAAAGTAATTTTTAAATGCATATTTAACCTAACAATGATATGCAGGTTGAGAATGGTAAAACATTGCAAATTTGAAAGAAGAAATTATACATAGGTACCAGTAGGTACATATATTTGAATGATAAGCATGAAATCTACAGGGTTAGTGTGTACTGTGTAGTATTGTTAATAACCTCTTCAGTGGCATAGAGGCTTCAAAGGTGCTCATTGTAAATCAAGTTACGAGGAAGAAGTCTAATGTAGACAATTAAAGTCATAAGATAGACTGAAGTAGAAGAGGTTACCTGAAATGTAAAGATTTTACCACAAATCTGGATGAACCAAATTTTTGGTTCATCTCAAGTGAACCTAGCTTCAACAATCTAAATAAATTTCTGCACACAAATTCACTATTTTGTGCCATTTATTTAGTGAAAATTCAATGTCAGTTGCATCTTGAGTGTTTAGCAAACACAATAATGGATGCATGTATTCAAAACATGGGTTAAAGTGACTGGTAGGTGGTGCAAGGCTGCCTTTTGTTGATTGATGTTATTCAGCAGAAGCCCTTCATTTGAAATAACAATAATTAATTATTGTGGATTTAGGTTAAAGCAGGAAGTTAACTTTAGCTGTAAATACATTCACAGCTCAGAATATTAGTACGCACAATGCAGAAGCGTCTTGTGGCTGTAGAGCATTTTAATGGCATTTTGAGCAAATAAATTCCATGGTGAATATAGATCAAATTTTCTTATTTCACACTGGCTTGAGAATTAGCCTTCTGAACCAATCTGAATATTAGACATTTTTCAAAAAATCCTTGGCAAAAATGTGCATTTACATTTTTCATAAAAGAAATCAGGTAAGGGCTAAAAACAGAAAAAATTTACCAGAAGCACAGGCTATTTTGTCTAAATCATGGATCATGGGTGGCTGCTGTCCAATTTTTCAGAATGTCATCAGTCTGCTGAATTGAAACCATCACTAGTTAAAAGCATCACAGCATTACCAAAAACGTCAGTAGGGCAGACCTTTCCAATTCCTAATTGACTAAAGGCAGCTGTCCAATGCTGACATGAAATATGTTGACCAGTTGAGCCATCACTATGGTCAATGACTAGAGACTTCCAGCCATTTTCAGAGCTGCAAGATTCACCTTAGATAAATTATCTCCTATCCAATTGTTAACAAAAGTGTACAACTTGGCAGTTGGCTAGAAGATTTCAAATGTGTTAAAAATTTATCACTTTGGAGCCACAAAATTTCATTCACAAGTAGGAAGCTTGCAATCCTGAGTCAATGCAAATCTTGAGCACGGAATGAAATCCTTCAAATATGACAGCACAAACAGTCATTTTACAAGTAATTTTGCAACATTGTGGCTTGTGGGCAACAATGTAAAATTTTCTAAAACTTTTTCCCACAAAATCAGGTGAAAGATACAAAATATAGTGAAAAATTGGTGATAATATTGGCTAACATGAGCATTTTTTTTATAATTTTAAATTAGACCAAAATTTGCAGGCAAAAGCTGCCTGTACTGTAAATTAAATTTACTTTGGCCCATTTTCTAGTTTGAGGCTTTGAGAAAATGAGCCCAGTATGAAACTATGAAATGAAAGAAGATGTTTCTAAAACCATCAAAAGAGGGTAATAAGAGACAGTTTTGAGCATTTTTCATAAATAACTTCTTACCATGAAACATTTCCTAAACAAGTTTGGGCTCATTTTAAATAGACATAATTTTTTTTTTTTTTTTATGGAATAAGATATGCAAATTCTGGACGTTGCGTTTTTAAGCCAACACCTGTGTGTAACTTTTATGCAAGTAAAATTTCTTGATACGGCAAATATTTTTTTGCTACAAACCAAGATTTTAGCAGAGGTACCATGACTACCGTCAGGTACGGTTCCAAAATCTCACTTTTCACACTTTTTTTTGGGGATTTTTTTAGGGATAGTAAATTTATGATTTCTCAACTAAATTTATGCTTCATAGATATTAAAAATCTTGAACTTTAGGCTACTATTTTTAGTTTTGCAATATTTTGATTAGTTTAGCTGCTACAAGAATACAACATTTCTACAAAATGTGGGACGACTGTCCCGATTTTGCAATTTACCTGACCCATCCCCTAAGACCTTATTACCCCGTTTGACGGAATGTACATATTTCTGGATTAGAAACCTTGTCATTACAAGAGAAATTGAATGATATTCAAATTGGTTCCTCGTGCAAAGGTTAAACATAAACCACAAAACAGGTAAAGAATTAGGAAAAAATAGCAACAATATACCCAAGTCTCATTTCCCATGCAATTTTTACTGCATTAAATAAGCCTTTCTTTTCTAAATACTATTATTTTGACAATTACGTTTTTTTCTGTGCTCACAAATGAATGCCGAAGAATTCGAAGTTTGACCGGAAAGATCAACAAGTTTTTCCTCAATCGACATGAACTTCAGTCACAGACCATATGACCTAACACTCAACTATCCCTAGGCTCCTAGCCTGTGTAATTATGGCATTCATCGAGACTTAACAACACGTACGGTGACGTACCTTCCTGAAGAAATGTATCAGGAATAATATAGTCGTCTTCCATAATGAAAATCTCATCACAGAGTCACAGACACTTCTTCTGGGGCTTAAACGAACATTCACAACGCTGCCTGGCTTTTCACCTAACAGGATACCTACAATACGCAATTTGGACTGGATGGCTGGATCGCGCGATCAAGAAATGAGGACTAGCAGCCAATCACAAGAGCCGAACACAATCACACCACGTTTCGTCAGAGCACCACGTTCACCAAACCTTAGTTATTGCAAATAAAATAAATTTAGCCTTCAATTTATGTCATTGAAGATTTAAGATAAGGAGGTATACCTCAAAGTCGAAATTTTATAATAAATTTACAAAAAAAAATTTAGATCAGGCAATGTTTTAACATAGGTGGAAATTCATACATGAATATTAAACACGTTCACGTTTGGCAGCGCAACCAGCTGTTTTCCCTCGGTCAAAACAAGGGCATCCACTCAAGTTGTAGCTTACTGTACCCTAAGAGAAAATCTTAGTGCAATATTTTCAATGACACTACTTGGCTACTTTCTTCAGTATTATTTCACCTAGCTGCATTCGAACATCTGCGTAATAATTGATATATATATATTTATATATATATATACATTTATGGTCCACAATTTCGGTCTACAAAAATTAGCATTTGTTAATTAGTTAGAAATAAATACAGAAAGTATAAATAGGCGTTAAAAAATAGGCTACCTTTCAACAGACCGGGAGTAAGAGAAAATGTTTAGGATTAAATTCATTATGAGAAGCCGAACTACTTTTGTCCAAATTTGTTTCGTCCGAGAGATTATGGAGCGCTTTTCAATTAAATCGAAAAGTTAACTGCGGTAGATCCTTGTGCGCAGTTATCGGTACTTGCGCAATCGATATCAGAATTGGTGCTGCTTGCCAGCTCAACTTGATCAACGTGGTAACATCAATCGAACCACATAGGCGGTTCCTCGAGTAGACGTGTCCTACTGCTCTCAGTAGTGAATGTTCCGTCTAGTTTATACTCGAGACCAGTGACCGCCAGATTATGAGTCTAATTTTTATCGTGATGTATAAATTTCGATGACACTTGGGATAAAAAAAGGCTTAATATAATATGATATCTTTCCAGCCAGACGTATAATAGAAAATGATGAATCACCAGTTGCAAATCATGGCACGAATATCACAGTTTGTGAAAAAAATCGTATGAAGTTGCTGATGAATATAGATATCATTTGAAGGTCATTTTAATGGATCAATTAAAAATTTTAGTAAGTGACAAATAAATATGTAATGGCCGCTTCAAAACTAAATAGGTTGCCGGCATTTGTTGTGTACATAAATTGTAACGAAGTTCCAGAAGTTAGCATTTCATTTAACAGAGAGCTTCGTTATTTTATGGTGAACCGAATGCAGGAACACTTTATACCTGTTTAAATAATCATCTGCCTACGAGCATTAATCTCGGTTAAGGATAGGAACAATAGAATGGAAGATGGATATCCATTAATTAATATCCATTGAAGAACAATGGATATTAAAATCATAATTTGCCCACTGAGAATAATCTCAGATAAATGTAGGATCAACTGACATTGAAATCATTAAATATTTGCCCACGAAAAATAATGTCACGAACAAAATTAAGTAATCAGATAACGTAGAGGGCGAGTGTGGAATCCCAGGAGCAGTCGGCGAGCACACCTGCTGCGCCGGCGCTCCACGCCACACTGACGCTGAAGCCGCTGTGCGCCGATGACGTCAACATTCGGCCGTCCATGTCCCACACTCTGTCATGTTACAACCATTACAACCGAGTAGAACAAGTTCGTGGTAAAAAATTTAATATTCATAGCCGGATTTGATACTTCAAAAGTTGAAAAACAATGCAGTCGAAGAGAACCCTGCCGTGAACGCAGAGTCATGTGAGGGGAGGCAAGAGATTCAATAGTGAGCAGTAAGACGGAGGCATGAGATGCAGTAGTGAGCAGTAAGAGGGAGGCAAGAGATGCAGTAGTGAGCAGTAAGAGGGAGGCAAGAGATGCAGTAGTGAGCAGTAAGAGGGAGGCAAGAGATGCAGTAGTGAGCAGTAAGAGGGAGGCAAGAGATGCAGTAGTGAGCAGTAAGAGGGAGGCAAGAGATGCAGTAGTGAGCAGTAAGAGGGAGGCAAGAGATGCAGTAGTGAGCAGTAAGAGGGAGGCAATTTATTCAATATAGAATTAGGTCGCAGGACTGACCGGGTGGTGAAGTCGTAGGAGGCGGTGGCGAGGGTGCTGGGGAGGTGAGGGGAGAACCGCACTTTATTGACGGCCTTCGAGTGTCCCTGGCGAGTATGACGAGATAGGGATTTATATTATTCAGAATTAGTACATATTCTTAGATTAATAAATGAGACATTATTTAGAATTCACGGTTCATGATTAAATTTAACGCCGCTACCTGCATGGCGGCGAGCGGCTGCTGACAGAAGCGCAGGTCCCAGAGCCTGACGCCAGCCTCGGCGTCAGCGGTAGCCAGGAGGTAGGGAGAAGTGGGGCTCCAATCGCAGCTGAGGACGTCGGCCCCTGGACGGGCGGGGACCGTCACCCCTGGCAGGCCTCCTTGGTACACGCGCACCGTACCGTCTCCTGATGGATGGGGTGAATCACGACGTCTTGAGGCATATGTGAACATCATTGCATCATCACGTCACTGTCATTATTAGACTCATTACACACCTAATACAGTGACGGGACATAATACAAAGAATTACACACATCTCAGAGTTAACCATGAACTCGCATTAAATCGAACATTGCCTCACATAAGGAAGCTCGAAATTAATTAATGTAAGAAAATATAATAGGTAATATGATCGCATGAGGGTGTAATAGCGTTAAAGCTATTGCTACAGTATTACAATACTGCAGAGGTGAAGTGCATGCTGGAATTATTGTGTTGTGTAGTGGCTGCAAGGATTGGCAGTTCCGTTATAATATTGCTAAGGTTGCACGCTTATATGCCAGGCTAGTAACAATAGTAAAAATGTGCGGTGAGTGGACAATACCGGCGGCAGCGATGAAGGTGTTGGGAAAGCGTGGCGACCATCGCACGTCGTACACCAGACACGGGAACTGAGCGACGTGTTGGGTAGCGATGCCCACGGCCGGGTCAAACTGCGGGAGGAGGCATGTCATCTATGGGGGAGTGGGGGTCACACTGAGGTCGTGCTTGACACACAAATTAATCCTAACAAAACATCATCATAATAATCATCATAATGGAACCGTTCTATCATGCAGACACTAAAATGATGCACTGTCACCATCAGTATAGAACCATCCCAGGAAGCAGCCACGAAGCGTGGCTCAGAGGCCACGGGACTCCAGGCCACGGCTGCCACTTCTCGCACAGGTCCCACGTACTGCTGAACTAACGCTTCTTCCTGCAAACAAAACATGCTTTAGAAAGAGAACAATATTATTATAATAATTACATGTATAGTACAATATTAATGATACATGCATTATTATCAATTGTATATAAACATGTATAGAAGGCATAATACAGAACCAATTTATACGATATTAAATGCCTAATTAAAAAAAACACATTCAATGAGTTGTTTAAGGGAAGACACTGAGAGTAAAACATTTTAGTGTGCTAACAGGGAGACTTCTTTCAAATTCTTTTCCAGCAATGGGCACATTGTGTTATTGAAAGAACATAATTTTACTAAAAATTAAAAACTAAATTAAAAAATGCAATTTATTGTAATGATTTAGTCCTTAGGAATTACGTCATTCTAATGCGTGGAGGAAAGTCCAAGTACCTTCATTTATCTTAAAATCCAACTGTGAAGAAATTAGGCTAAATGAAAAATAATGCCCTAGTGTCTGAACCACACTATAATAACAACCATAGACATAAAAATGAAACAGGCTTTATGATTACATATATGAGCTCTACCATTAACTCAAGTTCTGGTTGATCACTTGCTCAGTTTTTAACTGTGAATAAATATTTATAAAAAATAAAGACTAATGTGCCTTTATCACTGAATCTCAATCTAGATATTTCTAGCAGCGCATGTGAGGACATCTCAGAATAAATAGCTTAACAAGTACTATAGCCAAATTGTAGCAATAAATTGACCTGACTTTAGTAAGCAAAGATGCGTTCAAGGCAAAGATGCTACAATAGATGGTTCTAAATAGGTCAAATTATTCAATTATATAATGTGACATTAAGGCAATTGATAGAACATACATAATGATCTTAATTTCTGTGGAAAATGCAGCATCACTTAACCTGCAGATGTTGAACCAAATAGTTGCAAGCAAGCGCATTTGCATTACATTCCAAGCCCCTTCTACTCTATAAGTTATTCAGTACATTCAGTTCTTTACAGTGTTTTGTTAAAAATAATGCCAGTTTTATTGAGGACTTCTTTTGAGTTTAATCTCTCAAGCTTTCTGATAAGAGGTACAGTAATGGGTTCAATGTGTCTTAAAATTTGTCCAAATGAAAGGTTTGATAAATCCTGCGACGCGTTTCGCTCATCACTGAGCATCTTCAGGCAACGAGGTCGAGCAGCTGAGTAGACGAGTTGCTTGTGGGTTGGCTGCAGAGAGAAGACTAGTATAGGTAGTGAACGAAGCTACGAGTAAGGTTCTTATACAGTCCGTTGTACACTTGTTTTAGTTATGAAGTTTCAGAGTGCGTTCGGATCCAGTCGTTTGATTGTTGAGGTATGGCTTTTTCCGTTGAATTAGATGGGCTTCCATTATTTGTAGTCTGTTGAAGTCTGGTTCGTGGCAAAGGATTTTTGTGTTTTGTACCAGTTCTTCCCGGGATAATTTGGTGTCGTGGTTGTCCATAGTGTGCGTTTTGGGTCCTCCAGAAACTAAATGCATTGTGAGCCGTCTTGATAGGGTTGTAGTAGTCATGCCGATATACGAGTTGTTGCGGGGCTCGCACTCCCCGCGGTTACACGTGTATTCGTATATGACATTTGTTTGTTTCAGGGCTGGTAGTTTCGGGGCTGTGTTGTTCTTTGTGATTAAACTGGTTTGTGGGGATTGGATTCGAGGATCTTGTTTTCCAATGTGGTCATGTAAAAATTGGCAAGAGTGACACCTAAAGGGCTTCCCATTCTGACCCCATCTGTTTGGAGGTACAGAGTTCCATCTGTATGGGTGAAAGGGCATTTGGTTGTGCAGGCTACTAATAACTTCTTAAGTATTGCTTTGTCCAGCGGGGGCGATTTTGTTGGGTCGGCGTATGCTAGATCACAAACCAAGTCGATTGTTGGGATTACCGGAACGTTTGTAAATAGTGATTCTACATCCAATGAAGCAAGGATGCCGGGTGGATTAGTTGCTCGGATAATTTGCAAAAAAGTCATCTGTAGAACTGATCTGGTATTTACACTGCATGTAAGGCATTATCATCCGATTCAGTGATAAATACCGGTACCTTGGGGTAATAATAATGGTGATTGTGTTCTAAAATTATCAACCAATTTGAACCAAATAGTACAAAAATTCTTATTGATGCTTGATACTTGTGGCTGATGAGAGAAAAATTTGTACTGCAGTTAAATGGTCAATTATAATGGGTTGGTATCGCACCTGAGGCTTGCCAGCATTCCAGAGGAGCAGTCGGCCATCTTTCGCCCCCGTGAGGATGAGGTGAGGGGCTTGGGAGCACCAGCACAAGCTTGTCAAAGCGGTCTCATAAGCAAACACTGACGCTCGACCACTGAACTTGGGTCCTGAAATTGGAAAAAACAGTCATATCTTAAACTTGATACAGAAAAGGAAATGCAACAATGAAGCTTTTTCCTTTAAAAGTCCTCCAAAATGAGGAACAAGTTAAGTTACGTACCCAAAGTTAATGAGATCCTACAGCATTTAAAACTCACAAACAACTAATTTTTCATTCCTAACCCTATAAAAATTTTTAATAACAAACTGACATGTATCAAAAGATCTCTAATGCATCTAAAAAACTTGGGGCAACTCAGGGAAAACCTCAGCAAAAATGAAACTGTTAAAAGTGCCTATGCTGCTCCTTAACAAACTACAAAGTAGTTTATGGGCCAATTCAATTAAAACTGCTTTCTCTTATTCATCAAAGAGTGAGCAAAACCTAAAAACAACAAAAAATAAAATGAGGTACACATAAAACAGGTAATTTGCAGCAAAAGTTTAAACTTCTGATACTGATACTAACACATTATTGGTCACCTTGAAGTGCAGACCCGCCACCACTGTAATCAATGCTCAGCACAGCAACTTCTCCTTTTCCTAAGGAGTAAAAAAATGTTAGTTCATTGCATTCATATAGGTTGAAAATGCAGTGAGGTTTGCATTAAAAAATTATTTTAAAATATATAATAGTAATATTAAATTGCAGAACAAACATATACAATCTTGATAGAAATAATTTTTTCAACTAAATAGAAATCATGCACACATATTTTTAAAAATTTTAGAATCTTGCAGCCCTTTCTGGAGCTGCAAGATTCTAGATAGATAATTTTTTTCTTTTCTGTTAACAAAATTACATGATCAAGCCATTGGATAGGTACCAAATTCAAATTGATTGAAAAAAATTTTGCTTTACAGTTACAAAATTTCAGGAAAATATAGGAATATTCTAATCTTATCACAGATCTTGTCTTTAGTGTATGTATAAAAATAAAAAATAATATTTTAAACTCAACAATTTTCATGGTTCAGTCCTATACCCTAATTTTAATCACAATACATACTGACAGCAGAAGTTTCCACAAATTGTATAAAAAAATGATTAATTCACAAGCAGATAAAAGAAATTGCAGATAGTAAAAAATTAAACTAGTAATAGGCCACTTTTCCTATTTTTTACTAAATAAATTTAAAAAATGCCATAGGATGATAGCTTTGATAGGATCTGGTGAAAATGATTCATGGGATTTTTTTGTCTAATTTTCCACTTTGGGCCTTGGGCTGTCAGCTGTCTACCTATGTCCAGGATTAAAAATTTTCCTACCTAGCTACTTGTTTCTGAAATCTCGTGGCTCCCCTCCAACATGACAAATTTTTAATACATTTGGAATCTTGCAGCCCGAATGGCGATTGTGTACTTTTGTTAACAATTGGATAGGCGATAATTCATCTGGCGGAAAACTAATGGTTATGGAAATGGCTGGATTCACTGGAAAGCTCTAGTCAGCCTGTCAGTGTCAGGGCCCTAAAGGTAGATTTTTTCCATGCAGACTATGCTTGCCCATGTCTGATGTCAGATGTCCCCCTCCCATCATCCCATGCAGTCATGCAGATGCAAATGCATTAATAATAGGCTGTTCATTGAAAATTTTAGAAAAATGTTAGGTAGGCCTACTCGTTATTCAAATACCTATTCAATATCTCCAAAAATATCTTGCAAACAGTCAAATAAAAAGTTGACTGCATCTGCAAATCTGAGACTAGGCTAATATAAGGTCATAGGTAACTCATAAGGACACAAAATAAGTTAGAATTCAAATAGGTTAAAATATAATATTAGCTAGTCTACCAATAGAGGCAATACCATAGTGTCTCAGAAAAAAGCCAAATACTTAGGCCTAGCTTTAAATAAGAAAGGATTATAAAACGAATTAAAATTTAATAAAGTTACTAATCTATGCACATTTTTCCTTAGGCTTACCTGTAATTCCAAAGTTTTCGTTAATTGCGGCGGCAAGAAGATTAGGAGAGATTTCAGAGAATTCCAAGTGTGTTCCATGACGACCACCCGTCGGCATTATATGAGAACAATGTAGAGACTGTAGAGTCATGATTTATTCAAATTATTTTTACTGTTTTACATAAAACAAATTCCTACAGATTTGGTAGCTAAATCCAATAAGGAAAGCTTCTGGCACATATTAAGATTGTAAATAACTAGAACAAGCAACACTCTAGAACAGAAGAGGACATTCGCTTAACGTGACGAAAGTCTGCAAGTCACTCACGGATTTACCCAAACTTTGGCAAGCAACTGCCAATGCAGATACGTGCAAATCAACCATGCGTGCAAATGGGAATCCATTGTTCACAACAACATTTAATAAGCGTAACTAATAATAAAATTGAACTTCTGGTCTATTAAAAAAAAGAAAATACAGAATCTTGTAATGAACAGCAACTTCTGCAAAAAATGGGAGTTTTCTATGAGATCAATGTCGATTATAAATTTTCCTGCAATAGAGAAGGTTGTAGACTTTTCCTTAATACGGAATATATCGAGCTCAAAACCACGATATTAAGGAAAACGTCTCATATGAGCTGAGCGGCTTGTGTGCCCCACTGCCCCTCATACATGAAGTCTGGAGGACCAAGGAACCACCTGATGCGGCTGATGGAGGCCCTCAACTAGACCACCACGCGTACGGAGCTGGAAGAATGCACCAGCCATGGTTGAATTAATACTTTATATTAATTCAACCATGGCACCAGCGCCGTCATGCGATGCCCACACGCCAACCAACTCGCGATAGCTGAGGCCCTCAACGGCAACTCAACCCTCATATTAATTAAGGATGGGTCTCCAGCCGGCTGGATTTGTCAGAACCTTGAGACTGTTTTCGGAGTGTTTTTTAATACTTCAATTCTTGATCATCTTCCTATTTTTGTGATTTGTAATTAATTCTTAAAAATTTCAGATTTTTTAGTAGTACCTATTTATATGATTTTGTACTCATGTCGATCTAAATTTAGTATAGAATAGTATCTTCGGCGTAGAAGAATATGCCTGGATGGGCCTATCGCCGATTCTTGTACTTTTCATGACTTGTTCACAGATCTAAAAAAAAACTCAGTACTCACTGCTGTGAGTGAAAGAGAGCGCATTTTCTCGTCGACGAAAACGTGAAGTCAAGGATAGACGGACGGACAGACGGACATGACGAGCACACTAGCGTCTTTTTTCCATAAATGAGAAAATGCGCTAAGAACAGTTCTTTTGATCAAATCTTTTCAACAGACGGTGGTTTGAAATCGTTTCTAGACTTTGTTTTTCCGTTGGGTATTAAGCATTTTAAAATAAAACATATGCTCTTGCCGCAGGCGAATTTGCAGTCGAGTTCGTAAAATTGTCCATTCGGTTGCTGGGCTTGTCCATAGGCCCTCGTCATCGCCGCATTACAGAGAGTTAATATTTTTCGTGAACTATTGCTTGATTTTGGGCGCGTGTCTCGTGGAGTTAAA
The DNA here is from genome assembly GCF_000764305.2 of Hyalella azteca. Classification (NCBI taxonomy): domain Eukaryota; kingdom Metazoa; phylum Arthropoda; class Malacostraca; order Amphipoda; family Hyalellidae; genus Hyalella; species Hyalella azteca. The sequence continues at coordinate 77,032 of NW_025937514.1, read as the reverse complement.
CTTGTTCTTTTTCAACTTGCTCCTGTGTAGCCTTGTCCAGTCTGGTCTTGAACGCGTTCAAACTCGGAGCGTCAACAATATCATCAGGAATGCTGTTCCACATGTCGGTGACTCGTAGCGAGAAAAACTGTTGTTGAATAGATGAGTCCCCGCAGTTTTTTAGTATATAGCTGTGTCCCTTGTGTTGGTTCTTGTTTCAAATTATATTAATCCTTCTAGGACATTGTTTAAACCATGAGTATATACTTGTATACTTCAATGAGGTTGCCATGCAGATGTCGATAGCAGAGACTGAGAAGCTTCACAATCTTCGATCTTACTTCATAAGACTTGCACTTTTAGCCTGGAATTATCCTTGTTGCACGTCTTTGAACACACTCGACTAAATTATTGGTATTTTTCAAGTTTCAGCGACCACACAACGTTTCCAAACTCTAGGTTCGGGTGCACGACAGAGACAAACAACATCTTAATGTCTTGTACATCCAGGTACTCGTAGAAGCGTATGAACAGCCCAAGCAGTTAATTGGATTTATTAACTTGCGTTTCAAAATGTCTAGAAAATTTTAGCTCATTGCCGACACAAACTCCCATATCTTTTTTCACGCAAGATTTCTCAATCCTAACGCTCGTTGCAACCATGTCTTCTCATGCTGTAAGCTTGCTCATGCATGGAGCACACGCTTGACACTACTTTTGGGAGATAAAGCAACGAACGAAACAGGCCCAGGAACTCTTACTTGCGGCACGTCACTGCGCACTGTTGCCCCATGTGCTGTTGCCCAGACTGATACGGTTCCGTGATGCTGACACGTTGTCTTCAGCCTACTAGGAAATCCCTGATCCATTGTAGTACATTTCCATCTATTCCCAAAGACTTCTCTTTGCGCAACAGTCGCTCATGCGGAACACTAACAAATGCCTTGGCAAAAATAGAGGTCCACTGCATCCAATGGCTCCTTTTCATCCAGCAGGCGAGCCCAATCATTCAAGATTGGGCTCATGGTGAGCTGATTTGTGAACATGGTGAGGTATGCAGGTCTCATTCGTACAGTTCAGTAGGTGCATGCCAGGCTTGCAAAAGCATTTGGTTACTATTGTAGTACGGTGTAGAGCAGTGGTTCCCAAACTTTTTCAGGCTGGCGCACCCTTTGGCTCCCTAGTGAATTTCTAGCGCCCCCCACAGACACATACATATAAAAATATACGCATCTCTCTTGAAATTTAGTACGCTGCAATTTAAAAAAATGAAAGTTAAACACAATTGTGTATTTCACAAATAGAACCCCATTTAGTGAACCAATATGTTTTTCAGCTGTTTAACTGTTTCAGCACTATAAACCTAGGACGTCTTGGGCGAATTTATGGCCGGACTCGTGGCCGGTCTCAGGACCAATCTCCAGATTCAATTATCAAGTAATATCTCCCAAACTAATGAACGCAGCTCAATGAAACTTGGAACATGTACTCATCAGAACCTAACGGTGATGTGTAGCACGTGAAAATTTTTTTNCTTTATTTTTGATAGAATGCTGTTATAAAGGGCTGGCCAGGACGGTTGCTAATTAATTAAGTAATCTAGGATGGAAACCATCTGATCATCCAAATGACTTGTTGGGATTCACAGAGACCAAGCGCCTGAGAACCTCTTCTTCGTGTATCTCGAAACTAGTTAACCTCGAGCCCACTTCCACTTGTCTCTACTCAATAGCTAGAATACTGTTCAAGTCCTCATCTATGAAGACGCTACTAAAGAACTGATTTATAACGTTATCCTTGCCCTCCTCAGAAGATATCTTTTTTCGTTTATTTACATTCAAATCGGCAATACCGTCCTTTGTCTCACACTTCGAACTAGCGTACAACAAGGAGGCTTTCGGGTTCTTTTTGAATTTTTAGCAATATATTTTTCACATTTTTTTACTGCGGTGCGACAAGCTTTTTTAGCTTGATTTCGAGCTCCTGCGTACAGGTTATAATCAGCATCGCTAAGAGTTCATAAATAACGCATGTAGGCTTCCTTCTTTGCCTTTAGATTTTCTGTAACTGTAGAGTTCATCCACTAGTTTATTTCTAGCTCCACCGAGCTTTATCTTTGGTACATATGCATCAACTGCAGACATAACCGTGTTCTTGATGAATGACCACGACTCAGCCACATTCATGTCTATAAAACGGTCCGGAATATTCGCTGCACTCATTGCTTCACGAAGTTTAACATGACTCGCAAGTTTATGTTTAACAGTCACGTTTCGCAAAGTTCAAACGTACACGCTTCCGAGGCGTTTCTTTCTCTTTTGCACTTAATACTGAAAAAATTGACTGGTGGTGGCTTTTGCACAACGGAGCCTCGTGGTGAAACATTGATTCTTCACTAGTAAACACGTACAAGATCTAGAATATCTGGAGTCTGTTTACCTCTAAAATGGGTTGGTTTGGTGATGTGCTGGAATACAAATGAGTCTCTCACAGACACCGTGAGCAACGGCGCAGGGTGATTCCCATCCCTCGGAGAGGATTCATCTGCCCAGTCTATTTCTAGATGGTGTAAGAAAAAAAAAACGATCAACGTTTGCGACCTATGGTTGAAGACTGTTCGGTTGACTGACATGCTCGGTTGAAGACTGTTCAGTACTTAATCATTATCAGAGGAACTGTTAGATGATCTATACACTTTCATAAATTTCATCACTCAATGCGTCTTGTAACTTGATAATGAATTATTGATACATTCGAAACGTAGTTAACGAATTAAAAATGTCCATCGGTACCTTGATTATCGATTTAAGAGTGTAAACGAAAAATATCGTTCGATATGTTGAAAAAACTAATAATAAAATTGTCCATAAAACAAATTCTCTGGTCTTCCATGAAACCTACTTAAAGGAACAAATTCTGCTAACCTATATGTACTAATATCCACAAATGGAAATGTTTACGAACGGTATAGCATCCTGCTTTATTTAATATCAAATTTTTGCGGTTCTCTAACACCTTCGATGTCAGGAACGATTCTCAGTTGAAAATAATGATCCCTGTCTAACGCACGGTAACTGGCTTCGAATTAGAGCTTTTATAAAGCAGTACCTGTTATCAAGTCATATTTTTTGGGAATGCAATGTAATAGATTTTTGAACACTTCTGCACTTCAGTGTGGCGAATCAAGCAACATATTAATAAATGGCCTATAGATAGCGCGAGAAGTTTGAATTGAGGCGCGTTTATGCAATCTGCACAGATCTATACATTTATTTGCAGTAAATCGAGTGTATGAGCATAAAATTGAGGCACTGCCTATATTTATAATTATAGTGTGGTTTTAATGCGAACTCGTCTTAATGCGAACAAAATTAAAGATGAAAAGGACAAGAATATAAGATAAGCCCATTTTTTCCTCTACTCATACTTTTTTGCAATAACTGAAGACTATATTTTCCACAATGAGATATCTGCAATCCTGACTCAAACTTCATTGGAATATGTGCGTCCCTTGTGCGATACAGTAAAGTGGTACGAGTACGACTGCCGTAATGTTTTATGACGCCATAACTCGGCTATAGCCTCGTGTCAACGCAGGCGGATCTCCACAAGTCAGAAATAAATTTATGAGAAGACGCGGCCGTCGCTCTAAGTCATTGCCATTGTCATAGGTTCATAGTTTTGTATCGCCGATTCCACATACTGTATGACTCTCAGCTTGGCCGCAGAGTTATTGGTGGTCCTACTTTGGATTAGTGGTAACGTGGCTGCACTTGCGTGATACTGCTTGACAACCACTACTATTACGGGCTGTGACCGTACTCCTGAACGACAATAGTTCATCGATAATTTTTGACAAGTAGTTTTGGCGTGTATTATCACTGGGCAGGGTGGCCCAGTTTTTACAGTTCAGAGTACCAAGATTGACGCACTAGAGAGGCGCGGGTTCGATCCCAGCTTTGTGCGCCAGTTTATGGTCAGAATCGGCAAGGAGGCCGGGCGGTTAATCACAGCAGAATTGTAGCAGTGAGTTGTGAGTTCGAGACCGCATCAAGCTGTGAATGTTCTGCGATGTTAAGAATCGGCAACAGGCCTACGGCCTAATAAACGCTGAAACCGCTATTATTATTACTATTTATATTATGAATGGCTCGAGTCGTTCGAGACTCGAAAGGCTTGATCAATTTGAATTTGGTTTGCTTTAGTTCCAGTAATTGTCAATCCTCTTATTCGTGAATAACTCAGTTTGCCAGCCTCGACAGGGAAGTAACAACTTGAAATGCTACCGGAATACGTTAACCTACCTTCAAGCTCTTTGTATAGGCAGGGTGAGGGCCCAGGTTTTAAGGACTGGGGGAGAGGGGGCTAAGCTCTCATAGATTTACGATCATTTATAAGTTAATAATGATTGATTGTATAGATGATTAGAATATGTGGTTCCCAAACTTTTTCAGACTGGCGCCCCCTTTGGCTCCCCAGTGAATCCCTAACGCCCCCTCCCGACATACGCATATAAAAGCAAACGCCTCTTTCTTGATATTTAAAACGCTGCAATTTTAAAAGAGAAATGTTAAACTCAAATGTGTATTTCACAAATAAAACCCCATTTCGTAAACCAATATATTTTTTGCAGTTTCAACTGTTTCAGCACTACTAATTCAAGACGGCTCGGAAAAATTTAGGGCCAGACTCCGAGACTCGTGACCATATACTGCCGCCCCTTATCTGTCCCTTTCTTACTCGCTGCCCCTCCATATCTTTCCACCGCCACCAGGGGGGCAATATCGCCCACTTTGGGAACCACTTGTATAGATATGTATTACTGTCACTCACCCCTAAAAATATAACTTTAATTCTCTGCCTAATGCCGAGAAAGATTACTCAATATTAATGCACGCTTAATTGAAAGGCCGATGATTAAATATGCTGTAGGATACACATCACGTGAGAATCGTAGCCAATTGTTTAAGCACACATTTCTGGCTGGGATAGTGGCAACACTCGTTCATCGACAAAGTGTGAATCTAGCGGAATGGAACAGTCGGTTGAACCTACTTAATGCCCTTTATGAAGCTTGACCGACCACGTCTATGATTGGCAAGTTAAGTGGTTCACCGTCTGTTATGGATGTGTGCGGATGGTGTGGCTTTTGCGAAGATTAGATTATTTAAAATTCGGTAAATGTTCATTATGAATGAGTAACTCTTTCGTCGGAGATCATCGTGTCATTGGGTTGCCGGTAATTAGTTGTTCTCTACTTGCAGAAACATTTTATCATTGTGAGAACAATCTCTAAGGGTGTAGAAAGTGCAGCCTGATGTTCAGTATTCTTCTATAACTCTAGATACTCGGCGTTAAATTTAGCTTCTACTTGCTCCTCAATAACCTCTGTTAAGATGCGAGACCAACGAGAAAGGTTTGAGCTCAGCGGGGACAGGTACGCTGAGATACTGGCGCCCGACGTCCATGCCCAATATATTAAAGATTTCCCAGGAACCGAAGGCAGCAGGCTGTTCCGCATCAATCCATGTGGGACTATCGTGTACGAAGGCTTGAAGTGCATCGATAAAGAAGTTTACGATTTTAAGGTAATATTAATATAGTGAGATCAGATGGGCTGTCCATCTGGGAGCCCATATAGTAGTCGCAATCTTCCCCCCTGGATACAATCGTCCAGGGTTTAATGCACAGATTTTCCATTTGCACAATACAATTTCCATTGAACCTGCAAGAATATTTTGGTAGAAATCTGTTAACGTACCTCCTTCAACCGAGGATTTTATTTTATGCTTGTCCAATTTAATTCAGTTATTATTGATAGGTGTCGGGTTGAAGAGCCTGTATCATATCTCTAAGTAAATCGAGTTGTCTCTCAACCGGCTGCTAAATTATTCAGATACATGCCATTGTCCAATTTCTTGCGTCTCTGTTGTGCATTTCGCTTCTGTGCGCGTTTACAATTTCACCCTGCCAACATGCTGATGCTGTCCTGCCTCCTGTGTCTTTTCAGTTTCGATCAGACGATGTGTTGGTGATGTCCTATCCGAAGTGCGGATCGACCTGGACCCAGGAGATAATCTGGACCATGATGTACAACCCCAACCTCGACCACCCGGACCCTAATGAACCCTTACTCTCCAGAAGCCCCGTGATAGAGTAAGGTTCCCACCAACCAATTAATCTTATTCTAGTATATGAAAACTGTGCAGAGCAGAGAGTTTGACCCTTAGGCTGCGTTAGAGTATAACGCAAACCTGGCTGTAATTGCAGATAGAGGTAAGCTTGTTTTCGCTGTACCTTAGCCCTCCACCGCCGTAGGTCACTTTTCGGGAACCTAACTTTCAACTTGTATTATACGTAAACCCTTTAGTACATCAGCCTAACGACGTGTGTAAGCAACAGAAAATATTTTAAAGTTGTAGTACGTGGCGGCAAATCTCATTCGTCATCTTGCGCTCACTAGTAACGGAACCTTTTTGGGTAGGCTTGCATGACAACGTTGCTCCGGTTACTCGTGTCAAACGCTAAACGATAAAGGCATTTATTTATACGTTCCATTGCCATGCGTATTTGGTGCATGAAAGTTTTAAATTGGTTTAATATAAATTTCGGAAGTTACCCCGACTATGGATATGAAGACGTCATCGCTCTGCAACACATTTAACGCGATTACCAATAGTACTACTTGAAAGAACGTGGATAAATTCGACTAGAATTCGCCCCGCCACTCAGTGACCACTTTTAGACGCAATATTTAGACAAATTTATTATTGAAAAAGCCCCCTTGATCTGGTTTAGCACTAGTCACTTACACCCGCCTCTCCGCTCATGCATAAAAAAGCACAGGTTCCCATTTCATTGCTGCAAGAACGCTCGGAAATTTGCCTTTCATTTTTGGAAGTCCGGCAGGTCTGACATGTCCATAATCCTGGAGCTGAAAGAGAAGGGTGTGGATCACTTCGTTGACGGCCCTATGTTCAGCCACTTCAGGCGACGCTGCCCCAAACTAGACTCGAATCGGGGGATCCACCTTCAGGTAGTGACATGACGATGATCTGTTGATGGTCGCTGCTTACGCTTTGAGGAAAATGTACACGATTGTTGAGTAACCTGGACAGGAAAATGCTAGACATGTGCTACACAGATGACTGCTTTTTCCTTGTTCAAATGAATTGACAAATATTTTGATCTTTGAAGTAACTGCGATTAGGAACGCTGCTCTCGGCCTGAAATGTCGAAAACTAAAATTTTGCCGAGATTAATTGCGATCAAATATTTGCCTGTCGCCTAATTAAATGTCCTCGCTTGCGTCCAGATGGCAGATTCTTACGAAGACAGAAGAATCCTCAAGACGCACCTGCCCTTCTCCTGCTACCGCAAGGGACTGATCGAAAAGTGCAAGGCATGTCAATTACTCCTCTACTTTCAGGGGTCTTAGTTGTCTCGGTGTTTACTTAAATTTAAACAGTCCACCTGGTTACTCGCATCTTGAATTCTGCTGGTAATGAGTTGCTAGTTTGAGAATTATTCTTAGAAACTCGTTCAATAAGTTGTCTTTTTTCAGTGATGAAGGTTTAAAACGGCGATAACAAATAATAGTAAAGCTTCTCGTGCCAGAAAAAGCTAATCCTAATGTCTTGAATCAATTCGGCATTGTCATTGCGTATAAAACTCATCCAGTTTGACGTTGGTCTTGTGGAATTCCATACGCATTGCACCAACTTGAACGGAGGAGCGATTGTGGGATTACTCAAGTCTCATGAACATTCTGTTAACAAGGAGATTTTTGGGTTATTAGTAAAAAAAATGAAAGTTGGGTAGCCTGTCCATTTGGAGAAAATGTGAACCGCGACATTAGATTTAAATTGAAGAGTACACTGGAGCTTATTGTCGGCTTGTTAGCTCTAGAGAAATTCTTTGATGCCCTCGCGTGGTTCCCCTCGAGATGACCTGTGCTTGGTGTCTCTTCAGGTGATCTTGTGCGTGCGTCACCCCAAGGACGTGGTACTGTCCTACCAGCACCATTGCAAGCTGCTCGCTAACCACAAGTTCAATGGTACTCAGGATACCTTCATCAATTACTTCGTCAAGGGATTGTGTGGGTACCGATGGTTTTGAAGCGCTTGAATTGAAGAAATATTCCTGCATTTAAAGTCTTGGCTACCCTTTTCCTCGTTCTTAATAGACTGCGTTGGATCTTTTCTTTTCAGTGATATGGGGGTCTCAAGCCAACCTGCTTAAGGAAGCTTTCGAATACAAGGACCACCATAACCTTCATATTATGTTTTACGAAGATATGAAGAAAGATATTGATGGGGAGCTGCACAAACTCAACAAGTTTCTAGAATTGAACCTTGACAGCCAGCAGCTGAAAAATGTAAGACTAGTCTAAAACCACAAAGGGTTAAGCGACAAGACGTCAGACTAATTTTAAGACAAATAAAATCGGGGTTTAGCGTCCCAACTTGTTGATGCTGCATTCTTCTATAGAGTAACATTAAATATTTGTGATGTAATTTCATTCAAACTGTAACCTGACGACCCTATTGGTTGATTCTTTAATTTCTGCTTGCTAAACTGTACTTTCTGACCACCGAGCTGACAGGTTATGATTTTTTGTGACAGTCTCTGCAAATTTGACACGACTAAATTAACGTTTCTAATCGTGCCTTAAAGTTTAAACCTATTGTTAAATTTTGAACTCCGCTCAACTATATTTTTACTGTCAGCGCTCTGAAATGAGCCTATTTACCCCTACAGGTGCAGAAACAGACAGCGTTCAAGAAAATGCAGGAGGCTGACCCATACAAAATGATGTCCTGCAAAATCGCAGACCAAGAGGTTGCCGAGAGAGATGGTCCTTTCATACGGCAAGGTAAGGCTGCAGCTTGCCGTAATGGCTCCTGTAAGGGATATCTCCATTTTGCAATATGTCGTAATTTTTTACGTGTTGCATTAGTTACCAGAAATTTCGCGAGAAAGCGTTCCCCAAGTCGCAGAATAAATTGAACGTTGTTTGAAATCAACGGTTTCAACATTATGAGCAGCGTGATATCGACATATTTCACGTGCCGACAACCTATCGTAAATCACTTATTAATATCACGTCTTGGGAGATTTTTTCTAACTAATACTATGAGCCTATGCATTCTTACATTGAATCATTGCTACGCTAAACGTTTGAGAGTTTAAAATTCCCAGAGAGTGGGAGTTTAGTATTGGATAGTTTCAAATTGTCTTTATATATTGAAGATCGCCTCGTTAGGGAAAGCGTGTCCCATAAAATCGCCGTTATAACGCTTCATGGAGCACTGCAATAATTGCTTGAGAACTTTATACTCTCGTGCATATAGTTACCGGGCGCCGCAGTCTCATTTAATGTCCTAACTATTCTTTAGCTTGGGTAGATGCGTGACCCGACCTGCTGTGTTGCGACACAGCGTCAATGATGTTGGTGCGCAGTTGGTCTTCGGGTTTACATTTTCAGGGTTGCCGCAAATTTTGGTATCGAATAGCAGCTATTAGAGGTGTGGATGCTATGAAATTACCCTGTGTGATTCGTCGACACTTGAAGTGGACCCGGTCTAGTATCGCATTCTTGAAATTGGTCTTCACCACGTATGGAACCAATTGAAACTTGCTTCGATGAAACAAATTTTCTTGTGCATGTGCAGGAGAAGCGGGCGCGTGGAAAGGAAAACTCACTCCGGAGCAAGAAAAAATTTTGGACGATTACATAGTGAAGAACTTCACTCATCCCGACCTTGTAGCAAGATATTTTCCGAAAATGGAAGTTTCGCCCGTAAAGAAAGAAGCTTCTCCCAAAAAGCAGGAAGCTTCTCCCAAAAAGCAGGAAGCTTCTCCCAAAAAGCAGGAAGCTTCTCCCACAAAGCAGGAAGCTTCTCCCACAAAGCAGGAAGCTTCTCCCACAAAGAAGGAACCTTCGCCCAAAAAGAAGGATGGTTAACTAAAAAAACCAGGATTTACCTCGGATTTATTATGTTGCAGAAAGATATATTTTATATAGTGTCGTCTACCTCAATAAAATTTATCCTTGTATTTTATCAGAGTTATGGTTTATTACGTATACATATAAAATAATAAAATTTGCGATATGTGAAACCCGAGCTCGTTTGATTGCGTCTACCTTCAAACGCATGGAACAACGTGCAGCTGGCAGTGACGGCGCACTGCGTTACAGAGTACTTGCCCCCACGCAAGAGAAAGAAGTGGGGGTATATTGACCATGTAGTGATGAACTCCTAGCGATCGTCAGAGTGCATCGCGATTACGACAATCTAGTTTCTCTGAATGCAGTAGTTGATGGGCCTAATATTTGACGAAACTTAGTTCTGCATACGGTGTCTAGAGCCCGAATGCTTGACGTTGAATGAAAGGTTCTCAAATGCTTTTTGACTGGTCCATATGAATTTTCTATTCACTCCTTTATAATGAAATGGTGCATATGCTATTAGACAGGAGCATGGTTCGGTTGTTGACCTCGAGTGTTAGTCTGATCCGTCCAGTGATCATCACGCGAATCTCACCGAAGCAAAGTGAGGCAAAAATTCCAGGGTCCTTCGTGTTTTACAGATTGGCTGCAGTTCTATGAGTTGAATAGCATCCTCGGTACGTGCCCCGTACAATGACTTTGATCGATAGTCGGTCACTGCACGAGGTCCTCAAGAGTAGTCTGAATGGAAGTACATAGATCTCAGGTGTCGTTCTATTTTAGCCTCTGAATTCGGTTATGAGGGCGCAATTACGATCGGTTCATTTTGCGAGTGAGAGAACTGAAGCCATTGGTCCACTGGAAATATCCTTGGTTTCACCAATACGCCTGAAACCAGTTCTGAAAGCAAATTTGAAGAAGAAAATGAATCTAATCTTGATTGAAATTAACAGAATGGAAGGTGGGAACCTGGCCTCTCAACCTAGATTCTGACCTCAACCTGGACCCTGGCCTCTCAATCTCCACCCTCGCCTCTTAATGTTTACTGCACAATGTTGAATGTTTACTTGAATTACCTCACATTAAAAATTATAAAGACACCACACAATTTATTATTTCCAATATAAACTTGTGATATAATGGAAGACGGGATAAAATATAATATACACCAATTAAATATAATTAATTAAATTTCCTGTAATACTTCCATTTGATCGCGGTACATACGTCCATTTGATGACTGCCTCTGGCAGTCATCAATATAATATACACCACACATTATAAATAAATCTTAATGTTGAATGTTTACTGCACAGTTTTCTTCTGTTATTATCATGATACATTTGGTCAGAAGAATCTCCACCCTGACCTTTCAACCTGGACCCTGGCCTCCCAGTCTGGACCCTGGCCTGTCAGTCTGGACCCTAACCTCTCAACCTGGTTTTTGGTCTCTCAGACTTCACCCTAGCCTGTCAAATGGACCCCGGCCCCTCATCATGGACCCTGGCCCCACAACATGGACCCTGGCCCATCAACCTCAACCCTGGCCTCTCAACCTGGACCCTGACCTCTCAACCTGGACCCTAGCCTCTCAATCTCGACCCTGGCCTCTTAACTTGGACCTTTGCTTCTCAACCTGGTTTTTGGTCTCTCAGCTTTCACCCTAGCCTGTCTAATGGACCCCACCATGTCAGCCAGGACCCTGGCCTCTCAACCTGGACTCGGGCCTCTCAGCCTCAACACTGGCCTCTCAATTTCGACCTTGGCCTCTCAATCTCGACCCTGACCTTTCAATCTCGGCCCTGGCCTCTCAACCTGTACTTTGATCTCATAGCTTCTGCCCTAGCCTATTAAAATGGACCCTGGCCTCTCAACCTGGACTCGGGCCTCTCAGCCTTAGCCCTGGCCTCTCAACCTGGACCCTAGCCGCTCAATCTCGACCCTGACCTTTCAATCTCGACCCTGGCCTCTCAATCTCGGTCCTGGCCTCTCAACCTGGACTTGGGCCTCTCAGCCTTAATGCAGGCCTCTCAACCTGTACTTTGTTCTCTTAGCCTCGACCCTGGCCTCTTGATTCCTAGCTTATCAAAATAGACCCCGGTCTGTCAGCCTGGACCCTGGCCTCTCAACTTTGAATCGGGCCCCTCAGCCTTAACCCTGGCCTCTCAGCCCGACCCTGGCCTCTCCGCTAGAACATTGGCCTAACAACCTTGGCCCTGGCGTCTTTGGCCCAACATCCTTGATGTTTTCCCAACATCAAGGATGTTGGGAAAATACGAAATTTCTTTGAGAAATTTAATATCTAATATGGTATTTTTGCTAAACTATTGGAGTTTCTTGCAAATTTTCTCGGACTCCTTACTGTTGCTAGCTGAAGTAATGTATAAAATGATAATTAACTATGCCAGCTATAAATATCATCAATATTTTGTGCTCAAAAGTTTAAATGGATCATATGGTCTCGTTTAATGTTAGGGTCTCGTAAGACCAAGTGGACTGAAATGTCGCCTTGCACATTTTTTTTTCAATACACAATTTTCAATTTTCCTATACTCATCTATACACTACTTAGTGACCGTAATCACTAGAAATTATCAGAAACATATTTTTACGTGCTTTAAAAAATTTGGTCGTTAATGGTTTAATTCAGAGAGAACATGCTTAATGCAATTAACTGATTCATTTTATTGGATCTGAGCCATGGGGTTAAGCTCAGTACGAGGAGATCATCAGTACTCGAGGCGCGAAGAGATGCGCATGGAACACCAGTCTCAAGTGTACTGCGGGGTTAACATAAAAATATAGGTTATCCTGTGACAGCTGCTACGGAGTTTTAGTTTAATAGTAAAAAGCTATGGCTTTGTCGGAAGTCCGATTGCTAAAAATCGCGACATAGGTTCCAAGCTAACAAAGAAATAAAATTTTTTTATTGTAACTCAATGTGAAGTGGCTTCGTTTGGTATGAAGAGGCGAATGTGTCGTAAAATGGTAATTAGCTAAACTTCATTACTGGCCAAAATTAATTACTATAATCGTTCTAAGTTTACCTGTAACGCACAGTGCGGCAGGCCAACTGTCGGTGTTTGTTTGTATGGGTCACTTGGGATGACGGGAGAGAAATAAAGTGAAACAGAGGGGCCTGATTGAGAAAGGAGGAAAAGAATGACCGAAGCAGACGAAAATAGACCCTAGATTCACAATAAGATTTTCGGTTGGGGCTTGGGGTTTCGTGTTGATGGGAGGAAGCAGGCGTATCTTTGAAGGGCTTGCAATGAGTAATGAGGAATTTGCAACTGTTCAATCTCCATTATATCCTTTTTCGAGAACTATTCCGATACATAATATTTGATTCCGTTTCACATATTGTGAAACATTTGTTCTATGTGCGATATAGATGATGTTGTTAATGATGAATGGCTCGAGTCGTTCGAGACTCGAGAGGCTTGATCAATTTGAATTTGGTCTGCTTTAGTTCCAGTAGTTGTCAATCCTCTTATTCGTGAATAACTCAGTTTTCCAGCCTCGACATGGAAGAAACAACTTGAAATGCTACCGGAATATGTCTACCTACCTTCTAGCTCTTCGTATAGGCAGGGTGAGGGCCCAGGTTTTAAGGACTGGGGGAGAGGGGGCTAAGCTCTCTAAGATTTACGATCATTTATAAGGTAACAATGATTGATTGTATAGATGACTAGAATATGTGGTTCCCAAACTTTTTCAGGCTGGCGCCCCCTTTGGCTCCCCAGTGAATCCCTAACGCCCACCTCCCGACAGACACATATAAAAACAAACGCCTGTTTCTTGATATTTAAAACGCTGCAATTTTAAAAGAGAAATGTTAAACACAAATGTGTATTTCACAAATAAAACCCCATTTAGTAAACCAATATATTTTTTACAGTTTCAACTGTTTCAGCACTACTAATTCAAGACGGCTCAGAAAAATTTAGGGCCAGACTCGTGACCACGTCGTGGCCGGTCTCGCAGTAACCAAAGAATATCTCCCAAACTAATGAACGCAGCTTGATAAAACTTGGAACACGTATTTATTAGGACCTAACGGTGATCTTTAGCTCGTGAAAAAAATTTTAAGTTTCACCTTCATTCGGAGTTATATGGCGATACGGGCCGAAATTCGCAGTGATAAAAGAATTTCTTCCAAACTACTGAACAGATTCGAACGAAATTTTGAAAATAAATTTCCAACTACCAAAAGGTGACTTTTAGCTCGTGAAAATGTATTCGATTCGGATTCATGTTCTGCACGTGTTGTGTACAAATCGTCAAACAAACGTATAAACTTCTGACTTCGACTTCGCGGACTGCCGCCCCCCTACTGCCCCTTTCTTCCTCACCGCTCCTCCAGATCCTTCCACCGCCCTCAGGAGGGCGATATCGCCCACTTTGGGAATCACTTGTATAGATATTGTTGAACGCATTCCAGGCGCATTTTCGGACGGCTGTTGGGCCAGCAACATTATTTATTTTCCTCCTCGACGTTAATGGATAAAAGCAGATTTTAGTGCGGATGAAAATGTTATTTCCCGCAACAAGTATTGCAACGATTCGAAACATTGGGTTGCCGGGCGGTAAACAACAAGTAATGTGTCCAACGTCGTCGATCGTAAATTTAGCGGAATTCCTTATTAGCTCTTAAATTGTCTTGCATGTTGATTTCTTCCAATATTTCATTACGGTCTTTCATTTCTAAGATAAATTTGTAAATAATAAATTAATCATTCCAATCTCTCCTGTTAGCTGACGCTGAAATTTGTCATCGAGTTTGAAAAAAATATTAGAATTTTCAAATAATATTTTACCGTTCAGTTGTTTTTTTCGAGCACTCCCATGAACTTAAATAATATTATTGGTCCTATCTAGGGACTGGGGACGATTTATTTGATTTGACATGCTATCGATACGAAAAAATCTTCAACCATTTTAAGTAATTTTGCTCATCTAAGATACTTTCTTTCTATTTGCCATGAAAAGCGTTTTAGAGAGTAAGCCTTTTTATTTACCTTAAAAATACCACATATTTCCCAGTTGACATACAAAATACAATATATACAATATATTTAGAATGCAATACAAGGCTCTATGCCTTGTATTGCAATAATTAAAATTAAATCTCAATTTGAAATTACTCCATCCTCACAAAAATCTCCGATATTATATTCTATGTAGGCTATGTTTAATGTTTAATGAATGTTATGCCGGATACGACATGCCGGAGTCTCTCTCACCCCTAAAAATATGACTTTAATTCTCTGCCTAATGCCGAGAAAGATTACTCAATATTAATGCACGCTTAATTGAAAGGCCGATGATTAAATATGCTGTAGGGTACACATCACGTGAGAATCGTAGCCGATTGTTTAAGCACACATTTCTGGCTGGGCTAATGGCAACACTCGTTCATCGACAAAGTGTGAATCTAGCGGAATGGAACAGTCGGTTGAACCTACCGGCCGGCGGCCGTCGTGTGCTGTGGTGAACTGACTTATGAACTTGGTGAGGTCGTATTCGGAAAGTTCAGTAAGTGCTTGTCAAGCTTACATACGCAATTGGTTCCTAGTGTTCTACGCATTTGACTTTGAGTACTTTTTACCTTATCGATTTCATGAAGTGCTTATGACAATTTTTCCATTAATAAAATATTTAAAGTGTTAATTTGAATAGACTCTTAATNATTATTGTAAATATAAAAGATGTATAAACATATTCATGGCAATTCTTGCTGGTTGCAAAGAGACCTCTCTATTGTATAGAATTGTTTTGTTGTTATTAAAGTGTTTAGTTATTTTGAACTGCCTTAACAACAAGGAATTGTGTATGGGTCACTCGCCTAAACAATAATTTTTCATTTTTGCCTCATATCTTTAGGAGAAAAGAAGACATAAATTGAAAAATTTTCTCTAACATAAGCCTATGACTATGTTGTCATTTTCAACTAGGAAGCAAAAGTATGCCAAGTATAAAAGTCGCATTTTATAGTTCATTTTAATGAAGCTCCAGTTAACCAATGAGGTTATCATGGTTGTTAAATTGACCAAAAAATATAACTCAGTACTCACTGCAGTGAGTGACAGAGAGCGCATTTTCTCGTCGACGAAAACTTGAGGTCACGGACAGACGGACGGACATGGCGAGCACAATAGTGCTTTTTTTCCATAAATGAGAAAATGCGCTAAAAATTAGGATCGCATAAAGCATGATTTTGATTTTGGTATGAAGGAGATTTCTGGTGGTTGCTAGTTTTGATTTCTCTTCATTGTGATGTAGAAAAAGTTAGTGGACTTGGTACTATTTATTCCAATATTTTAACATGAGGGATGTCAAAGTTTGAATTTAAAATGGTATTTTCTTGAGATGCCTGCACTATAATGTCCTAAGTTATGTGGATCATAAAATTTGGCAGCTAAGTGGCTAAAAAAATTACTAAATGAATGGACTATGTATTGGATTCTCTGAAAGATTATCATTGCAACCGCCCAATCCTCCATAACACAGATTATTAATGTGTTTTGCATGTGCTCATTCCCTGCCAATTTGTTAGGTAAGTTTCCATTTATGTTGTATTTGTGTATAAATTTTTGTACTCAATAAATCCAAAATCTTTCCATCGCCCCTAGGGGGGCGATATCGCCTACTTTGGGAATCACTGGTTTAACTGATAGAAAGTGAGGCATGTGGCTCCGATGGTACATTCATGCGTACGTGAACAATATTTAAAAAAAATGTGTCAACACTAATGTGTTACGACACTAATAATGAAACTAAATATGCTTAAATGAGAGTGGAACTGCTACGGCCTAACATTTTTTGTTCTGCATGATCCGTCAATAGGCAACGCGTCTCAGTGATTGAAAAATTCTAGTTAATGGATCATTTCTTCTGCCTCTGCAACTGTTAATCACCGCCTCGTAATAGAAAAATGTGAAGAATTAATGTATTCCCGTTCCAGTGCATTGCAAGTCAACAGTTCGGCTCGTGGAGGGAAGCTTCCCATCAAAATATGTGCTAGTTTCAGGAAGCATAAATTGGAAAATTCCCACACTGATAACCCTTTAACGGCCTTGGTTTCACCAATACGCCTGAAACCAGTTCTGAAAGCAAATTTGAAGAAGAAAATGAATCTAATCTTGATTGAAATTAACAGAATGGAAGGTTTATTCCCGTTCCAGTGCATTGCAAGTCAACAGTTCGGCTCGTGGAGGGAAGCTTCCCATCAAATGTGTGCTAGTTTCAGGAAGCATAAATTTGAAAATTACCACACTGATAACCCTTTAACGACCTTGGTTTCACCAATACGCCTGAAACCAGTTCAGAAAGCAAATTTGAAGAAGAGAATGAATCAATCTTGATGGAAATTAACAGAATGGAAGGTGGGAACCTGGCCTCTAAACCTGGACCCTGGCCTATAAAACCTGGACCGCGGCCTCTCATCCTGGACCATGGCCTCTCAATCTCCACCCTCGCCTCTTAATCTCCACCCTGGCCTTTCAACCTGGACCCTGGCCTCTCAGTCTGAACCATGGCCTCTCAGTCTGGACCCCGGCCTCTCATCCTGGACCCTGGCCCCACAACATGGACCCTGGCCTATCAACCTCGACCCTGGCCTCTCAACCTGGACTCTGTCCTCTCAACCTGGACCCTTGATTCTCAACCTGGACTTTGATCTCTTAGCCTCCGCCCTAGCCCATCAAAATGGACCCCGGTCTGTCAGCCTGGACCCTGGCCTCTCAACTTCAACTTGGACGTACTCGGGCCCCTCAGCCTGACCCTGGCCTCTCCGCTAGATGGCTAGAACGTTGGCCTAACAACCTTGGCCCTGGCGTCTTTGGCCCAACATCCATGATGTTTTCCAACATCAAGGATGTTGGAAAACAATTTCACACATATATGTAAAACCAAAATACAGGAACATTCTGTTCGTATGATTTTTTCGGAAAAATTAACAGAAAACGTGAAATTCATAGAAAACGGACAAAAAGGGGTACTGCAGAAATCTATCTCCTCCTAGGGTTTTCAAGCTACAACATTGAGACGCATATCATTCGATGCGTAAAGACCATACCTATCGAGTTATCGAGACCTTTTTTTTATTTTTGCCTTATTTTTTTACATGCATTTTTCCGTTTTCTTCTCATTTCTTTCTCATTTTCTTCAAATTTTCCCCCCTCCCCCCATTTTGAATCCAAACTATGCACAAATCTAAAAAAATAACTCAGTACTCACTGCAGTGAGTGACAGAGAGCGCATTTTCTCGTCGACGAAAACGTGAAGTCACGGACGGACAGACCAGACGGACGGACGGACAGACGGACGGACAGACAGACGGACATGGCGAGCACAATAGTGCATTTTTTCCAAATTAGAAAATGCGCCAAAAAGGGCTTCGTTACTCGATCGGTATGGTTTTTACGAATCGAATGGTATATGTCTCATCGCTGTAGCTTCAAAACTCCAGGAGGAGATAGGTTTGCCGTGACAATAAGTGTGAATGTTCAGGAGAGCGCGACAAAGTCCCGCGCGCTTCGCCATAGGCACTCAATGTAGCAAGGATACAAAAATAAACTTTATAGGAGATAGATTCTAGTCAAGGATGGTGGGAGCGACTGCATGCACACCTCTTCATACGACGCCAGGCGGGTAACTAAGGTGCACCTCAAGTCAAGCCGACACTCTATTTAAAGTGCTCGCAGCGAATTTCCTCCTATTCAATTTGTTAGAGAACTCCCCCACCCCCGTCCTTTTCATGATCTGTCGTGAACGCATAAATCAACGTACAGAGATGGTAATAGTACCATTGGATAGGGCAGAATGTCAGCTTTAAGATGAGACTAAAAACCGGAAAAGCCAAATCCGAAAACTTTAGGGTAGACGCCCCCCTTAAATTGTTACCAGTTACCACTTACAGGTATTTTTTCTTGTTTAAGTTTGCTTGCAGTTATTTTTATGTTTCACCTTCCCTACATGGATGTCTACTTCAATCCACCAATCTCAAAAATAAACCATATATATATATATATATACAAATAAAAGACTGATTTTTTTATATGTATATGTGGATAATTTTTGAGATTGGTAGATTAAAGTAGATATCCATGTAGGGAAGGTAAAACATAAATATAACTGTAACTTCTATTTACTGTATCTAATCCTGGGGTAACCCATACTAGTTCGGTTAGGTTAATTGCAATAGAGTTGCATTGATATGTTTTTATTGTAGCGGCTAATGTAGCGCGCTACATTTTACTGTAGCGGTAGCGGAAGCGCCCGTTACAATCTAGTGGATGTAGCGGTAGCGGTAGCGCCCGCTACATTTAGAGCATGTAGCGGTAGCGGTAGCGCCCGCTACATTTAGAGCATGTAGCGGTAGCGGTAACGGCGCTACATTTCAAAGTAGCACTGCCCAGCTCTGACTATGAGCATTATTGCACATGATCTTATAATCGGAGCTTAACGCAGTTAGTTTCCTCAAAGTTACCCCAGCATGGTACGCATGGCCCAGCTAATGTCATCAGTCGTTTCTTTTACTATCAGAAGTGGATTTCCTATGAGGTACTGTAGTTACTTAAAAAATTCTATTGAAGCCTCCGCGGAATTATTCTAGAATGATAGTGTAAGAAGCGCGACGCATAACTTGCTGTTCATTGTTCTTGCCAATGTGGATTACTTTGCACGTGTTAGCATTAGAACGCAGCTGCCACGTATCAGCCCAGTCTACTAACCTGTCAAGATAACCTGGTAACTGTACTATTTGCGACATATTCTTTTTCTGTATTATAAACTTTTGTGTCGTCAGCATACATCGAGCACATGCTAGACACAGCCTCTGACAGATCGTTTTATAAACGCAACGAATAAAATAGGCCCGTGAACGCTTCCTTCTGGCACGCCGCAGCGCACTGAAGCCCAGTCGGAAACGGTCCCATTACTACTAATGTCTGGTCATTAATGCTCTGGCCGATTCTAACAAGGTCAAGATGACCTACAAAAGGTCAAAAAGTGCATCGTTCTTTGAATTAAGTTTCACTCATTTAGTTGAGTGTAGGCTTGCGGCAGTGCGTTGTATGGGAGCGCAGCCGTGGGTAACAAAATTGACTCGTAAACAGGCCCTGGGCCCAACGCCAACCATCAGCATCATCATCAGCATCAGCACACATAGCCTCAGATCAATGAGCTGCGTGCTCAGATCAGCACACCAACTTTAAAAAACACAGCCACTGCTCCACAGCGCCGGAGCACAACTGGCCGAAGCGCAACAGGCCCTACCGCAACAGGCGCAGGTTAGGTTAGGTTAGGTTAGGTTAGGAGTAAGGCCGGGGTAAGGCGTTGTAGGGAGGGCGTTAGCGCAGCCGTGCACCACCAATTTTGTGCACCAATAAGCCTTGAATCAAACGCCTTTGATCTCTCCGGACCTACACCAAGCAGCCGTGCACCACTCGGCTTTGTCCTCTTCCGGCCTTGACCACCACCTGCCGTGCACCACCAGGCCGCGGATCGAATATGACTTCCAGGCATCATTAAATTACGTAATTTTACGTTCACCGCATCTGAGGTTAGGTTTCAGATAGCATAGTTCTGTTCCAAAATTTATCGTCCTTCGACAAGTGGCCGTTCGACCGAGGGCTGGTTCGATCCACGGCCTAGATACGGACGGCTTGAAGTGTTGAAGGCTACTTTCCGGAAGGCAGGAATCATGATGGTCCATTATATCTAAGGGGGTAGTTCTGTTCTAACCGTTGAGGCAAGAGGTTCCTTGTGCTGAGCTCCCGTGAAAGTAGCTGGCTTCGGCCGGCTGCTACGTAATCTTTCTAGAACTTTCTTTCTCTAACTTTGAAAATGCCGTACTGTCCCGCTCCGAGGCGTTGAGCCGACGGATGCCATGGTACGAGCTAAAGTGAAGTTTAACTCCTGAAGTTCTGAACACCTATAAATGCTCCCGGCGTCTAACTGCCAAATTTCGTTACAAAGATTTTAAGATACCAGTTCTGCCCTGGAGTGGGGCTGTCTGCCCTGGAGTGTGTCTTTCTGCCCTGGAGTGGTGCTCTCTGCCCCGGTGTGGTCTCCATTTTGGTGGCCCCGTTTTGCAGCCTTTCAGCCATTGAGAAATCTTGAGTTTTTTTCAAGACACCCAATTTTTACATGAAAACTTAATTCGGTCAAGTTCCTTCAACTGTTCTGACATGGGGCCGCATTGAACCAGTCTTCAGAGGCTCCCATAAATTCCAATTAAAGAAAAAGATTATATCCAGGGCAGTGGTGGTCTTCGGCAGGCGACTCGGGAGGGCATGCTGCGCTCCGGCCAGTCGTGCTCCGGCGCTGTGGAACAGTGCCTGCGATTGAACGGCGCTGTTGTGGTGGGCGCTCTGTGTCGAAAGCCGTGAAGATGCCCGGCTGCGTTACGCTCTGGAAGGTACATGAATCGCACTGTGGATTTGGGCTATGCTGACCTCTAGCTATCCACCCCATTGTATTAGATATACTGTGGACAGATTGATCAACTTGTTGAGTTTTTGTATGTGGTAACATTTTTCGCAGGGTAATGTGAACAAAATATGTGTAGCTGATTAGGCTTAGATCGGGTTTGAATAGATGTAGTTACAAATTACAAGGTTAATGTAAAATTATAAGATGTGAAATTTATTAAGGGTTAAGCTGAGATCGGTTTCGATTTAACGGGTAAAGCTAGGTTCATATGAAAGATGGTGTAGTAGAATAGAAAATAATAGAAATGTCGGCACCGAAGAAATAGGCCCATGACCGGTTTGAACCATACAGACAGTAATATGGACACGTTTGATTAGGTAATAGAATTAGATTATTATAGTTGACAACACGTATCACAATTTATTTGAATATATCTGTTGATTTGATTGAAATCATGTTTGAATTGGACGAGTTATGCCAGATTCTGTTGAAAATAAACCCGTTTAACGTTTCAATGTGGAATTGAAGGAAGTTGAAATTTCTTTACTACGCGCATTATAGCATTACTTTGAATAAAAAATTGGTACTTAATTTGGAGGAGTTTGTTTCAGGCCGACCGAGTCAGTCCAGTTTGATTTCTCAAGGCTACTTGCCAGCGACCGTTCCCGCATGTTTGTCGCATTGGTTTAACATAGGTAGTGCGGCTGATTTCTACACTGCCAAGCTATTCACTAGGCCAAAAATATTCTGAAATTTCAACAAGTGAACATCTTTTCACATATCACATAAAGAATTTTTTTATTAGGTAATACCACAACGCTACTGCATTTCTTTTCCTTGGCACAGACACCGAGAAGGGGAACTAACGTATTCGTGCAGAAATTTGCATTTACGGTTCATCTAGAAATAATTGAATACTATTTCCATAATTAAAAGATATGCATTAGTCTATTATTGAATAATTTTTTGAATTCACATCTAATTTACCCTAAAATTGCCATCTTGCGAGCTAGGGCCCGCAGCGCGACACGCCATGTGGTTTCTTAAATTCTTACTGCAAAGTTACTGGCGGTACCGCGACCGCCGTGTCTGTAAGTGTATGCATTGGTCTTTAGACTTGCATTTTAATAGTAAATAGAAATTTATAGGAAGATTTATAGCTTTTAGTAATTAAACCCTTATTCGTCGTCATTGTACGTTGATTTCATTTTTGGTCAACGCGCCGCTCGTTCTAGTAAGATTTTACCTACATCGAGCGGCGCGTTGACCAAAAATGAGTAGGCCTATCACTGAGTGACACTGACTGAGCGACCGAAGCATTTCATGTAATACCTAATAACGGAAATATATTATTTTAATGATTCCGATATTATTTTGTTTCATTTTTGAAATGAGTAATGCATATTTGATGCAGCAACACGTATTCAGTATTGGGCCTATTGGCTCACTATAATTATAATTTTAAAGAAACGCAATTACAATGAAGGACATAGCTCACATAGGTACACATACTCATAGTCATAGAACTCTATAGTGTCAATAATAGTGATAGTATTACTCAACAATTACAATGCAATTTGTTACTCATCTAATGTCTTAATAGTAATACTGAGCAGTGAGCACTCAGCAGTCAGCACTCAGCACTGAAGCCACTGATTTTGTTTGCCGCTCGCACAAATGATCAGGATATTCATTTTTAAGGCACTTTCTGTTTATCAAGGAAAAACTGCATCATGCTCTTTTTTTTTCTTTTGTTTAAGGGTGCTCATCATCCTTTTTTGAAATGCAAAGTACTGAAAGTAGGCCTACCTAGATTTGTTGGTAAACTAAGTTTACCTAGGTAGGTACTTTAACTTAACTTCATATGAATACCTACATAGCCTATTGTAATATAGCATTCCTTATTTTATAAAAGCATATAACTCATCATTATTAATTATAAAAAATATTTAATTTAATAATATATTTTGTAATATAAAATTTTTTAAAATTAAATTGATTTGTGCAGCCAAAATAGGTAGGCTAATGCCTAATACTAATTGTAATACCCACGTAGAGCTAGACGCTAGAGGCTAGACCTAGATCTCTGAAGTTCTTGACTAGTTTGTGATTGAAGCTAAATAATTATATATATAAAATTATAAATACTCTGATCTCATAATGATTTATGTAAATACTCTATAATGATGTATATAAATGCCCTGATCTCTGCATAATATCCAAGCATTTTTTTATTGCTCACTGAGGTACTTAATTGTTAATAAAATATTTATTTAATAGGTTAACTTTATCCGTACCATCAAGCTGATAATTAAAATATTTCTAACACTTAAACAACTAATCTACTGTGACAGAATCAAATGCATACTTTATATATTTTAAGAGTTATTTGTGACAGACTTGGCAAAATATTTGGAGATTATGAATCAATTTTTGAATGCCCAACAGCCTTAAATTGAACTTGCCAGCAAATGTGTTGCCTTTGAAATGCTTGGTGCCAGATTTACCTGAAACTTGTTCATGTGTTTATAACTTTTTGCTCTTCATTGTGCCTTTCACTAGTGTTATTATTACAGTTAATTATACTGACTATATAATTATTGTAGACCATATAGTCAAATGGGGTAAGACAGGATCGCAGCCTTCATGGGGTAAGAAAGGACCAGCCCATGGTGTGCATTCTAATTGCACTAAATTTAATGTGACAAAAGAATATGTTAGAGCAATCATTGCCTGTCATTTCAGCGTTTGTTTCAACCTTCTTCTGCAAATATTGAATTTCTGACTAATTTTTAAAGAAAACCTATGTGAAGAAGGGTCACAAAATAGTTAACCCTGTTTAGGAAATAAGCTCTGTCTAATGACAAAAAATTTTTGGGCCAGGTTTGTGGATGTAGGCAGGTAACCTCAAGTAATAAGCAACTTTTGAGACATACTTGGCATTCCTACCTGCTACCATCACTGCCTGACATGCATTCTAAAATGGGGTAAAAAAGGACCGGACATGGGGTAAGACAGGACCACTAAATGATTCTGTTTTACCCCACAAACGGTCCTATCTTACACCACATATGGTCCAGTCTTACCCCACAAATGGTCCTATATTACCCTACAGTATATAAAAAATAGTTTTTAAATGAATATATTATTATGTTGAATCAATTTTTGAATGCCCAACAGCCTTAAATTTCATTTCGAGAAAATTATTTCGAGACGCAGGTGCCTAGTGCCAGATTTACCTGAAACTTGTTCATGTGTTTATAACTTTGTGCTCTTCAGTGTGCCTTTCCTTTTGCTTTGAAATTTGACACCAAAACTAATGGATAATTGGCCAAATCTTGGGTGTATTCAGTAATTGCACAGTGCAACCTCATTCATTTTAGTCATCTTAACCATTTTTTAAAGAATAAAATAAAAAATTAGACTAATTTCTCAATATACACTACAGGGTATCCATAGAAATAACCCTGACTCTTTAATTGATGATAGTTCTGCTTCAAAGTAGCCTAATTTTGTTGTAATTTTATGTGTGATAAAAAAACAAAACTTTTGGGAAAACCCCTACAGTGTGGAAGGAAAATAAAAATTAGCTTATTAATTTAAAGCGGCAGTCATTATAGAATTAATAAGTCAGGGACTTTTTTGTTGGACTCTGTATAAATTCTGTTCACAGAGCTGCAATAATTCTGCTACCTACTTCTGAAATTGGCAACAGGCCAGAATCAACTCTTACATTTACTGTTATTGCAGACAGTAATATGGACACCACTAATGTTGCAGACAGTAACATGGACATCACTGCTATTATTGCAGACAGTAATATGGACAACATCATTACTTTCACAAGTAATAATGTTATTACTTGATTAATTATTAATTAATTATGATTGCCAACACTAGTGTTATTATTACAGTCAATTATACTGACACTATTATTATTGTTATAGACCATAATAGTTTAGCAGAAACGGGGCAAAAAAAACTATGTTAATGCCAGATCTTATGAGATTTATGGGACTTACAATGGATAAAAATGAACATTTTAGTGTGTGGCTAGTGGAACCTTCAATGGTCCTATTTTCGGCACAGGATGATGTGCTGACAAGATGTTGTCTGTACAGTTCTAGAGGCTTTCCAAACCTTTTTCTACCTCAGATTGGTAGAATATTATCTCTCTTTGCCCATACAGTTACTTGCATTATAGTATACAATGATTTTACTTTGAACATCATCATCACTGATTCACAAACTTCAGAGCCAAATGATTATGATGTTTATTATATTGATGTTAATGGATTCCGTATGCCATGGTAGAATTTGAGACCAGACTTGCATGGCTATGTGAGCAGTTTGGCATCTCTTCATTAATGGTTCAGGTTTGATAATAATATTCAATAATTTTGTTCATGCATGAATTTAATGCCTGTGTTTAGCCTCTTGTGTTTACTTGTTGCTTAGTTCTTATTAATTAATTTATAATTTACTTTATGATTTATTTTGCATATTATTTATTTGCCTATGTTTACTTTAATTTATTTTCATCTTCTAACTTTTATATTTCTTCTCAAGTTCAAAATTTTTTCTTTTAATCTTTTGCAATTTTCATCGATTTGCTCATCTGGCAAATAATTTTTTGCATGGGTCAAGTGCTAAGCTTAGAACACAGACTGTAAACAATAAATAAAAAATAGCATGACATGACATTACATACCGTAACCACATGAAACATTTGCTACTACATATGGGACTTCCGCTTGGCCCGACATTCGCAAATATTTTTATGTGCTTTCACGAGGTTTCTTGGCTGGCCAATTGTCCTCTCGATTTTAAGCCAATATTCTATAACAGATACGTTGATGACACTTTTTTAATCTTCAAACATCCTTCTCATGTCAAACCATTCCTTGATTACGTAAACTCACAAAATAATTCTATCAAATTTACTATGCAGCTTGAATCTAACAATAGCTTGTCCTTCCTTGATTGCAATATCAAATCTAATGGCTGTTTTCTGACTTCTGTGTACCGAAAACTGACTTTCACCGGCCTAAGTACCAGTTTCTTTAGTTTTTATTTGTTCTGATTCAAGTTAAATGGGCTTCAAACATTATTACACAGAGGTTTTTGCATTTGTTCCACATACCATGCTATGCACGCTGAATTCGAATTTTTACGCAATAATATTTTCTCGCTTAATGGATTTCTGGCAAGTTTGGTGTTTACCCAAATCAAGAAATTCATGTCGAAGCGATACAGTGAGGTTGCCCCTGAGCGCGATAATAGGAAAGTTATTTATTGTTCTTTTCCATACTTTGGCCCTGCGTCCGAAGCTGTCAAGAGAATTAAAAGTCTTATTCAATAGATACTTCCCAAATGTCAATCTTCATATTGTGCTGGTAAACAATTTCACAATCGGTTCTTTCTTTAGATATAAAGATATGCTCCCTGTTCATATGCGATCATCCCTGGTTTATCAATATTGTTGTGCACGATGTGCATCTGTGTACGTCGGGATGACGTCACATAATCTTTATTCCAGGGTCTCTGAGCATAAGGGCAGGAGTTGTAGAACCGGACAGTTGCTATCGCGCCCACCTCATTCGGCTGTGCGCGCTCATGCTGAGCAGTGTGATGTCCCTGTTTCTGACAGTGACTTTGGGGTGTTAGCTTCCACCTCCGGGACTTTCACATAAAGCATTTGCAGACATGGTAGGCTGTTTTTTGCTGTCAAATTGATGTATTGTTTCTCTTATTATTTTCGTAATTTTACGACTTGGGGTTTTTTGGCGTAGGGTTTCTTGTCACATTAGCTTTTACTTGAAATTGATTATATGTGTGTTTCCTGCTATGTGATCGTGCATGCTGAGGTGTTCAGGGCTCATTCAAATGCTTCAAATTTCCATTGATAAAAGAGCTTGCTTTTTACCTTAGATTAAAATCTCACTTTCTTTGGCCCCTGGTACTTTTTTCTTTGTGTCTGTTTTTAAATTTTACCATCTATTGTTGTAATTGTCTTGTTAAGTATGTAATTCAAAAGTGGGTCATTATACATTGGTAACTCATGTATTATATTAATCTCTTCAGTACACTTTCATTTAATTGTTAAGTTGAAATGAACTAAATACTTGTGTCCCAATCACACATGCAGTTTTCTCCTGCAGGTTACTGTCATCATCCTAGCATCACCCGTGCGGCACAGCGGAGTTACTGATACCTGATGAAGCTTGAGTGGCTGATGTTGACGATGTGGGTGATGGTGGCCACATTGGAGCAACCAGCTGCTTTTCTACGCTGCATCTTTTCCAGATGAGGCGTCACCAAAGATTCCAATTTCATTTTATTGCATACAATATTTGCTGTAGTTCAGAGCTTGAACCTAAACAACATGATTAGATTTCATCTAATATTCTTGAAAATCTTTTTACAATTGGATTGAAATTATGCTTGTCTCATAGAAGCAACTCAATGAAAGTGTTTACTGACATGAAAAAAAAAATATATAGGTACTCTACTTGTGGTGAATATGCTTTCAAAATTAAAATAATTCAGCCATAATTTTTTCTAAAATGAACCTTTCCACTGCAATGATCAACAGGTATTTATAAACAGATATTTATGTATATAGCTTATATAACACAGATGACAGATATTTATATAACAGATATACGAGATATTTATGTGTTGCGACAAGAAAACTATTTCATCATCTAATTTTCAAGCTTTCATCAGAGAAACTGTCAGTACCATGAGAATTTGTGTTATGAAAGAAGACCGAATCTCATTATATCCTAACATTCATCAAAAACCTCTCCAATGCCATTAAAATTGATATTTGTGTACACGATGAGGAAGTCATCATGTTATTATCAAGTTTTCATTGGTGCATCCTTCCACTGCTAAGGAATTGAATGTCGTACTGCAAAAGATCTAAATCATCATGTTATTTCTAAGCATTCATCAGGGAAACCTCTTGATAAATCTGAGGTTTCTCTGATGAATGCTTGGAAATGAATGTTCCTCGCATTCAGTGATCAAGTCTTGTGTCCTACAGAAGGATAAGCATCTGTGTCCTACAGAAGGATAAGCACCTGTGTCCTACAGAAGGATAAGCACCTGTGTCCTACAGAAGGATAAGCTCCTGTGTCCTACAGTAGGATAAGCACCAATTTGCTAGGAGAAAAGGTGTTTGCTGAAAACAAAATTTTCTACATTGTTTACTGGTGACGTTGTTAAGCTTCATATGTATATATTCAAAGCCCTGTGTTTTTTCTCATGTAAGCAAATCGATTAAATTAAGAAAAATAATAAGCAAACTTTTCTTGTCATCTAGAAATTGTAGTTCTGTGAAGAGATGAAGTTGAATAGCAAAAAACTGGATTTCAATTTACACATGCCATTAGGGCCAGGATGCAACTGATGGTGATGTAACTTGTTGCAGGGCAGATAGATAAAACACAGGAACTGCATCAATAGCAACCTTCAAATTTGATTTAATTATTATTGTAAATATAAAAGATGTATAAACATATTCATGGCAATTCTTGCTGGTTGCAAAGAGACCTCTCTATTGTATAGAATTGTTTTGTTGTTATTAAAGTGTTTAGTTATTTTGAACTGCCTTAACAACAAGGAATTGTGTATGGGTCACTCGCCTAAACAATAATTTTTCATTTTTGCCTCATATCTTTAGGAGAAAAGAAGACATAAATTGAAAAATTTTCTCTAACATAAGCCTATGACTATGGTGATTGATCAAAAACTTTCAGACTTATATAGTTGGTCAATGTTCACTTTTAACTAGCAAGCAAATGAAGTAAAAGTAGAAAGAAAAGAAAGAATTGATGTAGAACAAGTTAGTGGACTTGACTATTCATTCCAATATTTGAACAGGAGGTATGTCTAAGCCAAAATTTAAAACTGTATTTCTTGAGATGCCAGCACTATAATGCCCTAAGTTATCTGGATCATAAAATTTAGCAGCTAAGTACCAAATGAAGGGACTATGTATTTGATTCTTTGAAAGATTAGTCTTTGCAACCGCCCAATTCTCCATAACACAGACTATTAATGTGTTTTGCATGTGCTCATTCCCTGCCAATTTGTTAGGTAAGTTTCCATTTATGTTGTATTTGTGTATAAATTTTTGTACTCAATAAACTATTGCGTTGTTTTGAAGCATGTATTAGAAAAACTCAAATGATGATGAAGATGCCTGCACAAGAAAACAACAAACTTGGGCATCATATTGATCATTCATCAGAGAAACACTTGCACTGCATTCACTGCAGTATACCTGGACTATAAACACTGCCGTACTCTGCAGTAGCTTGTAAACATTACTCACAGGAACGCATTCACTACTCAAGAGTGAAGATTCGGTCGTAGCATCAAGAACAAATGGTTTATTTTTGAGCATTCATCAGAGAAATCTCTCAATTATGTTGAGGTTTCTTTGATGAATGCTTGCAAATGAATGCCCCACCCTTCCGTGATAACATCAACTTAGTGCTCTGGTTATGATTCATTGATCACCGGCCTGAAGAAGAAGACTTCAGAAGATAAGTCGTTCACTTGGAAAATATTTGCTATGTTGATATCCCGTGCATAGTAAATTTTAGTATTTATCAGTAAAAATATGAAGTTGACTGCAAGTGGAGATACAAGTGAACACTTCAAAAATGAGCTTCAGCAGTACAAGTTCATTTGAAAACGGAAGCATCAGCTTGCCTCAATATCTGAAATAAGCTCTGGTGCTCAATCAGCTTCGCTCTTCTGTGGCCACGGGTTGAAGCAAAAGCTCTGCTTTATCCATGCCTGTAAGTGCCACATTACTTCGCTTTTTGTGTCGCCAGGATAAAAAGTAGCAACTTTTCTTTGGTAGCAAACAAATTGTCTGCCATTGGCCACATTGCCAACGTTACTACAGTCCCACTGATATACTTCAAGCCGTAATTTTTCCCGTGCTGACACCGCATAGTTGTTTGTTGCTCAGTGTATGTAAACAAAAATGTGGGGTGACTATCCACTATTCCACTAGTGATGAACTACATTCAAACTGGGGAGCTGTCATTGGAGGTTTATTTATTTCATTTTAATTGTTATGGCCGGGGAATAAATTGCATCACTTGAATAATAATTCTAGCATCTTTCTATGTTTAAGCAACTAGATATTACTATAAATTATTTTAAGAGCTTGTATGTATAGCCTTAATAATAATATATAATAAAATAATAGAGCTTTGGCTTACTGACAACAGTAATATTTAGCAGTCAAGTTTATATCAAAACAAACTTGCCCAACAACTTTGGATAATTAAGTGCTTTCTTCAGGTCCAGTTATCTCAACTAGCTTTTATTCTAATAAATAACTCCATGATCTAGCACTAGTGACAGAATTTCCATTGTGTTTTCATCTACCAACTTCATTGTGAACCTAGGTCAATGAACTTTAATTTTTTTATTTAATTTAATTAATGTTTCTTTTTAAAATTTGTATTGATTTTGTAAGTAGCCACATGTGTTCATCTAAATTTCTTTCTCTTAGCTGAAAGGGAGCTCCATGATACCCTCATTTTCACTCAATCATGCAAGTATTTTTCTACGATGCCGTGCTTGTACCCATGTCACCAGCTTGCAGCTGAGTTAAAAAAAGATGTAAAAATGTGTAAAATTATAAACAGTTCGATTTTTGTAGAGTTAATATGCATTGATGAATATAATACATTCAAGGCCAACGCTGCCATCGTTCCAGGGCTGTTGGCTGGGGCGACGTCTCGTAATCTCCGAGGTACTTGCATGTTGCATCTCACATCAACATTTATTAATAAAGCTCCACCCTAGTACAGACAGTTGATATTGGATGCTGTCATGTATCAAAGCTTCTTTTATTGTTTCAATCAGGCACGTGGTGGTTACATTTTTTAATGTTTATTAAGCAACTATAAGTCTACATATCGCGTGTGCATTTGACGTATAAGAATTTACAGGCGTATTTAGACAGCAACCTAATGACAATTTCACCACCATTACCTTCATTCGTCATCTATACTTTCTGCCATCGTATATCATTCTCGCACTTCTGTAATTATATTTCACAAGAATGTGAACAGGCAGTCCGAATGATTGTTTTGGTTGTTGCGATGGTCACTGAGGCCCCATCACAAGCAAAGTTCTCAGGTAAATAAATGTAAAAATTCTGGCTTGATTGTCCTGGGATTACTTGGGTGAAATTTGCTTGCCCTGCTACGCCACGATAAACCTATTTCAGATGACTTCTGTGAGTTGGAAATGCATACATTGAGGAAGTATTTTCTTTTCATATTAAAGATAAGCTCTAAGGTTTTAGTGAAGATAGTGGGAGATACGATGAAGAATGTGCTTCCAGTCTTGCCTTGCCGATTTTTTTGAATATCAAGGAAATACCAGGCATTTAAAACCTCCATGCGAGTGCAGTGAAGCTTTCTGTGGTATGCGAGACGCCAAAGACGCAAGTCGCACGTATTGGGCTAGCATGACTGAGAATGCGAGTCATAATGACACATTACGTTAAAGTTGCAACCTGTTTTAGATGCAGTATGAACGAGAGTAGAATTACAGTTTGTGTCCACTCAATTACTATTTATCAAGCAATCGTGGCTATCTAGTAAAGATGCTATAACTATTGATGTGTTTCATTCCATTCTTCAGTCGAAAGCTTGTTGAATTTTGTTTGCTTGGAGCGTCACAGAAGAATTTAATCTCGATTGACCCAGGAGCTTAATAATGGTTTTACAATATTGATACAAACGCATGGTTTAATATTTCAATGTGAGGCATCGATGACAATTAAAATATTTTCCGAATCCACTTGGCCATCTCCAGCCCGGTGAAGTATTTAATATGCTGTAGAGTATATACACGCTGTAGAAGAGTAACTCCGTATGTTATGGCTTCGAAGGTTAGTCCAGTGTAGCCGCTTCGACATAACTAAATTGGACCAGCTTCATCATTGTGCTCAAGTAGCAAGAATAGTTGAATAATCTGACATACCTTGAGGTACGTGACTTAACTTAGTTCAAGGTTACAGGGTACGTGACCTAAATCAGTTCTAGGTCACAGGATACGTGACCTAACTCAGTTCAAGGTCAGGATACGTGATCTAACTCAGTTCAGGGTTATGCGGTACGTGGGTACGTGACCTAACTTAGTTTAAGGTCACAGAGTACGTGACCTACCTTAGTTCAAGGTTACGGGGTACGTGACCTAACTTAGTTCAAGGTTACGGGGTGCGTGACCTAACTTGGTTCAAGGTTACGAGGTACGTGACCTAACTCAGTTCAAGGTCACAGGATATGTGATTAACTCAGTTCAAGATTGCGGGGTACGTGACCTAACTTAGTTCAAGGTTACGAGGTACGTGACTTAACTTAGTTCAAGGTTACGGGGTACGTGACCTAACTTAGTTCAAGGTTACGGGGTATGTGACCTAACTTAGTTCAAGGTTACGGGGTACGTGACCTAACTTAGTTCAAGGTTACGGGGTATGTATGTTTTTTCTTGCAGATTCTTTCAGATTATTAGATACTTAGATTGTTACTAAATGATAGTTAGGCGTAAACCAAAAACTGTTTAGGCAAGGGGCTAAATGGACCAGTTTCCAGTGCTCCTATAAGAAGTAACGAGAAGAAGAAGAAGACCGCCGTGTCGGTAAGTGTATGCATTAGACTTGCATTTTAAGAATAAATAGAAATTTCTAGGAAGATTTATTTCTTTGAGTCTTTAAACCCTTTACCCTTATTCGTCGTCATTGTGCATTGATTTCATTTTTTTTTGTCAACGCGCCGCTCGTTAAAGTAAGATATTACATCGAGCGGCGCGTTGACCAAAAATGAGTACCGGTAGCGGGTAGCCTATCACTGACTGAGCGACCGGAGCATTTCATGTAATAAATATATTATTTTAGTGATTCCGATATTATTTTTGAAATGAGTTATGCATATTTGACGCAACAACACGTATTCAAGATCTCAAGTGAGCACTGATTTTGTTTACCTCTTGCACATAGGCTGACAATCCTGACATAGCTATGATCCGGTTAGGCCTAGGTATTAATTTTCTAAGGCACTTTCTGTTGATCAAGGAAAAACTGCATCATGCTTTTTTTTATTGTGTAGAGAGTGCTCATCAGTCATCATCCTTTTTTTAAAATCCAGAGTAAATTTGTTTATAAACTAAGTTTACTTTAACTTCATATGAATACATGTTGTACCTAGACAGTAAACTTGTAGGCCTAGTTATGTAGGGTAGCTAGTAGCTATATAGCTTTCCTTAGGCTTATTTCATAAAAACATATAACTCATCACATCATTATTAATTATAAAAAAGATATAGGTATTTGAATTTTAATTTAATAATATACTTTTATAATTTGAAATTTTTTTTAATTAAATTGATTTGTGCAGCCAAAATAGGTAGGCTAATGCCTAATACTAATTGTAATACCCACGTAGAGCTAGACGCTAGAGGCTAGACCTAGAGTGAGTATCAGAGTTTCAAAGCTCTCTTAGCCCAATGACAAATATTTACCTATGGAGGATGGACCTACAAAATTGACAAATGTGTAATATAAAAAATTTATTATATAAACATGAAAACAATTGTGGAAAACATTTAGAGAAGTGCATGCTGCATGGAAATATTAAAAAAAAATTATTTAAATTAAATTTAGCCATCAAAAAAATTACTAACATAACACATCAATTAGCATATTAAAAAATTTTTCAGTGACAGTATGGTGAACTAATTCTTTGCTCTGAACTCTGAAGTTCTTGACTAATTTGTGATTGAAGCTAAATAATTATATATTTAAATACTCTGATCTCACAATGATTTATATAAATACTCAATGTCTCAATCCAAGCATTGAGTGAGCATAATATCCAAGCATTTTTTTATTGCTCACTGACACTGAAATACTTAATTGATAATAAAATATTTATTTAATGAGTTAACTTCATCTGTACCATCAAACTGATAATTTAAATATTTCTAAAATTTATACAACTAATCTGCTGTGACTGTGATCAAATACGTACTATATATATTTTAAGAGTTATTTCTGACAGACTTGGCAACATATTTGGAAATTGTGAATGAATTTTTGAATGCCCAACAGCCTTAAATTGAACTTGCCAGCAAATGTGTTGCCTTTGAAATGATTGGTGCCAGATAGACTCCTGCGTTTGGTATTTTTTTTAATCCGAGACGAGACGAGACGAGACAACAGGCTCTGTCCCGGTTCGCAATAAAAACCGGGACAATTTTCAGCCTTCCGTTGGAATTCCGGGACGATACCGAGACGAGACGAGATCTTGTCCAGGTGTAGAGCTCTTGTCCAGGTGTAGAGCACTTGTCCAGGTGTAGAGCTCTTGTCCAGGTGTAATGCTCTTGTCCAGGTGTAATGCTCTTGTCCAGGTGTAGAGCTCTTGTTCAGGTGTAGAGCTCTTGTCCAGGTGTAATGCTCTTGTCCAGGTGTAGAGCTCTTGTCAGGTGTAGAGCACTTGTCCAGGTGTAATGCTCTTGTCAGGTGTAGAGCTCTTGTCAATCGAGCGCATTACCTATTGACCAGCACGCCCAAGGCGTCGATGATTATCAGCTTTGGTTTTATTCAGATCCATTCATTATTTAATGTCCGAGTCATTCATAAACTCCACTGCAACCAAGAAGAACATCGATTGCCCGCGCTGGAGCGACTGTTCAGTATACGATTAATACAGGGTTACTCTAAATAATGGACCAAATTTAATAAATGCGTATTTATTCAAGTATTAATTCAAATTAATATTCTATACCCCAATGCAAAAATAAAAGTTAACAATTTCATTTTTTATACCTTTCCAACGCGGAATTGTGCTTCGGCAATCAGTCACTTTCTGATCGTTGGGTAGGACGCATAGGAAATGAAGATCTGCCTCTACAATTCTGGCCACCGAGATCACCTGATTTCACCCCAATCCCCATGTGGCTATTTCTTATGGGGTTACGTCAAGGAAGCTGTTTACGTCCAGCATCTAGTATTCAATATTAGTACAACAACATTCAACATATGAAATCACGTTACATTTCTACAACTAAGTGCTTATTTAGGAGTTTGTGGCGTATGTAACATGACCTTGAGGTACATGACTTAGCCGAGTTGAAGGTTATGTAGTTTGTGACCTATCTTAGTTCAAGGTCACAGGGTACGTGACCTAGTTTAGTTCAAGGTTACGGGGTACGTGACCTAACTTAGTTCAAGGTTACGGGGTACATGACCGAACTTAGTTCAAGGTTACGGGGTACGTGAACTAACTCAGTTCAAGGTCACAGGGTACGTGACCTAACTCAGTTCAAGGTCATAGAGTACGTGACCTAACTTAGTTCAAGGTCACAGGATACGTTACCTAACTTAGTTCAAGGTTACGTGGCGTAAATAAACACGAAAACAAATGCTAATTTGTGACCTAACTTAGTTCAAGGTTACGGGGTATGTGACCTAACTTAGTTCAAGGTTACGGGGTACGTGACCTAACTTAGTTCAAGGTTACGGGGTACGTGACCTAACTTAGTTCAAGGTTACGGGACCTAACTTTGTTCAAGGTTACGGGGTACGTGACCTAACTTAGTTCAAGGTTACAGGGTACGTGACCTAATTCAGTTCAAGGTGGGCGTAAACAAACACGAAAACAAAGGCTTATTACTGCTCACTATTTGCATACCAAAAATAATTTATCTAATGTGACTGTTGGCTTTGATAGTGAAATGCAAGCTTGTTGACTGATCTGAAACGCTACGCATTGCTTTCAACTTCATTCGTGTATGAAAACAGAAAACACAAATGAAAGTTAGAAGTCGAACACACGACACTTACGTGCAAAATATGTAAAGAGTATAGCCGAGTGGAATGGTCATGTAATTTTTATGGGAAGGTTGAAAAAATTTATGTCCAAATTCGTTTATTATGGAGCAAAAAACATTAGAAAATTGATTTATATTTTTATATTTATTTATATTTATATTTTTTTTATATTACAAACCCTGCACGCGAGGAACCAGGTTTCTTGAAGTCCAAGAAAGACGCTTATTTTCGATCTCATCAAAGTTTACGATTAATAACATCCCCAGGCAGTTATTTCTACACGCAATACTTAATTTCAAATAATTGTGTTATGATGTAATTCAATATTTCAGTTTATTTCAACCTCCTTAATGATTCTAATCACTATAAATCATTATCCGCGCCTCATATGATGATCATTTGATGATCATATCAGCTCCTAAATCATTTATTAAACAATAAGTTTCACTGAGATCTTCATTGTTATTGTTTGTTGTTGTTGTTTGCACTGCAGCGGCTGTTGCTGCCGCACGGCTGGCACAGCGCCAGGGCTATGCTGTGTAGCTGCTATGTTGCTTCACTTTAAACATTACGACATAACATCGAAATATAATTGATAAATATTCAACATTAAACACATTCAGCAGAGATAATCAGAGATGAATGTCGAGGAATGTTGTACAGAGATCACGAGTGACAAGGTCAGGTAGGCAACAGGCCAAGGCTTGGCAGTCGCGAGTCGTGCTGCTCTTGGCACAGTTGTGCAGTGTGCTATACGCAGTGGATGTGCAGTGTGCTATACGCAGTGGATGTGCAGTGTGCTATACGCAGTGGATGTGCAGTGTGCTATACGCAGTGGATGTGCAGTGTACTGATAACAATTACCGAGTGCAGTGCGGTGCAGTGCTGGAGCATCATCCTGTGATGTTACAAAGACATTCATCCCCGCACAGCTGGTGGTGACAACTGCACCAATCACTGATGAGTAGCTGGTTAATAGTCACTCAGGAATAGTTTTTAATCATTGATAAATAATCGATTACTGATAAATAGTTGTTAGTTATCACTGACTAATATTTAGCAATAACTTATTAATAGGTAATAGTTATTATTCACTGATAAATAGAGAGTTATTAATCACTAATAAAATGTTAGTCATTCGTCACTGATGAATAGTTATCAATTACTGATAAATATATAGTTATTAGCTTCTGATAAATAGTACGCCGATGACTCAGCGTGATGACTCAGCTGATTATCATGCTGCGTCACACCACGCAATGTGTTATAGTAGCAGTGACCATAATAATTGGAATTATGCTGTTGTTATCTTGTCACACGAAATCACGCTAGTTGTCACGTCATGTGGATTCAAATTCATTGTTAAGTGAAAAGCGTAGAGTGTTGTTATCTTGCCGAGTGGAATCACGATAGGTGTTTTCTTACTGATTTTGGTTGTTTTCACGCTAAGTTATCACGTAATCATATTATGTTATCACATCAGCGACCGCTATGCTATTCTTACCTGAACATTGAGTTGGTCGGTGCGTGAGAGAAGACATTTTCCTGCAGACAAGCGATGGCGCCGCGCAGGCAGCCCGCGTCTCTGCAGGTGCGATGTGTGCAGCACTTCGTGCAGCTGCTGCACGGTCTCTGCCAGCAGCAGCCGTTTGCAGAGCAGCCCTACCCTGACCTCATGGCTGTGCAGACTGTGCTGCAGGAGAGGCTGCCACAGTCTCTGCAGGCTGTGCTAGGTGAGTGACATCCGAAAGTTTTTGGTATAATGTTGGCCATCCTCTGCTAGCTGTAGTCTTATAGCCGCAATGATTGTACAGACGATCAATTATTGTCAAGACAACTTTCGCCTTTTCAATTTATTAACAGGTAATAAAATGGGCTGAAGTTGGTAATAAATGTCGCAGCACCGATGTAAAATATAGAAACTATGTAAGGAATGGCGTAACATGAATAAAACACGGCGAAAAATATTACATATATCAGTGGCTAGTGTTGATGTAATGATAACATTCTGCCTCTGTCAAGCGATGATATTGCCGACGCGTGTTGCAGGTGAACGAACGCTGGCCTACGTGGAAGGCCTACAGATGCCGGTGACGCAATGGCACGTGCACCTCCTGCTGCAGCTGAGGGTGCGGCGGTTGTCCGTCTCAGGTTCTGTGGTCCACGTCGGGGTCTTGGACGCCGAAGACGCCTCAATGCTGCAGCAGCTGTCATTGTTCTACGGCGGTTGCGGGGACAGGGCCTGCAAAATGTACAATTTCCTCCGGGGTGCCATAAACTTGACGCACTTGCAGTGCACGGATTTCTGCAACGATGACATGCTGCAGATTGTGGCTCGCACTTGCCCACACCTCAACTGCCTGGCCCTACACGCGTGCGACGTCACCAATGAAGGAGTTATTAAATTGTGTGGTTTGAGTGAGGATATTAGGAAAAACATCGAAAGTTTGACGAATGGAGAGAATTTGGAGCCGTTGTCGGTTTGTGCTCATTCTCTAAAGCAGATTAAATTAACTATGACCAAAGTGACAGAAGCGGGAGTCGCCATCATACTATTGGTTTTGCCTGAAATCCAACTGCTCCGCGTTCCCGACATTCAAATGCAACAGTTGTTCACATTCTTAGGCAAGTTAAGGAACTGCAATGTTCAAACAAACTTGAAAGAGTTTCATTCAAGGGAAATTCTGGATGAATTCCAGTTGTCAGTCCTAGCCAGACTTTGTCCGAACCTAGAGTACGTGCAAGTGACGTTCATAGGCACAGCTGAAGTAGATATCAGGCGCTTAAGAAGTTTGGTGCAAGTTAAGAAACTCAAAGGCGTCAAACTCGGCGATGTGAACAGTGAAGCGCTGATTTGGTTCATGGAGGAAATGGGCAGTAAGATGGAGCTGCTACACCTCTTCACTTACCACACCAGATTCTCTCAGGAAAAGTTGCGCATGACGCGACGACATCTGCAGAGTTTAGCTCGATGTTGTCCCGTCCTGAACACCCTCAACATCGACGGCTACAGTCTTGACGAAGACGAACTCCCCATCACTGACGACTTGCAGTACTTTCGAGCCCTGCAGCATTTGCAGTTGTGGTCAATACGACTCACCGAGAGCGACGTAAGAGTTTTTCTCTCCAAATGTTGGCATATCCAAGCACTGGATATTGTGTTACTGAATCCTTTTGTCCTGCAGGACCATTTAATTAACCAGTTCATTGACTCTGGGGTCTGGAAGGATCTTGTCAAAGTTAGGATCTTGAACTCGCCCATCACGTATAAGGTCCTGGGGAAGCTGGTGAAGGAGTGTCCTCGGCTGCGAGAGTTGGGTTGTCTCTACACTTGGTTGATATCCAAGTGTCAGGTCACCGAATTCAAAAATATGGTGCGGCTTGAAAACCTAGATCTAGAAATATATTAAGCTGTAGATTTCCGTCTGGAGCCATACTAGCCATTTTAGTATTACTTAATATTTAGAACTATTCCCTATGCTAGATAATGTTAATATATCTAGATATTTATTGCGATTATGGTGTTTCATGTTGTTATATATACGCTTACGTCATGAGACGCTTAGCTGATTATATTTATTTATGTCGTGTACTTCCCTGTATATCGTAAAAATGTAAGCACCCATTCACTTTTATCGTATTGCTTGCGACGTCTGCAAGAAGTTGCTATGTGCTAGAAGCTAGAATGTGAATCGAAGTGAAATATTCTAAACAATCTCTATCGAAACGACAATTTTCATCTTAATTTCATTTTATGTTGGTTTGTGCAAAAAAAATAATAATTTGTGTGTTTTTCGACTTATTGAAAATACCCGCGCTATTTCTTTGCGGTAACTGCTTTCTTTTCTCCAGCGAAGCGAGAGGCTGAATTTGCTTACCTCAAACCAATGCTTATTATAAGGAATGGGTTGCTTCTTCTTCAGGTTCCCATCGTATTATGATGAAAATAATTTTTTGTGTTTTCCAGGTTCAGTTCTGTTTTTGAATGCTTTAGTTATTTAGTATATAAGTCGATTCAAGAAGTCTTGGTTACATGGCGTCATGTTCATCAGTTCAGCCGTTACGATCGGTTATCTCCCCGCACAAGCTCTTGCTAAAGCTGTAGGGTGCTCGAAGGTATGTGTAATTTCAGCCTATTGTATATGAAGTCAATTGTGTACTTCAAAGTTCAACTTGATTACTGCTCTATATAAAGTGGAGGAATGCGAGATATTTTCGTTTCCATTAAAAATCGTGGTGGTCTTCGGCGGTACAGCTGAGTTTAAGGCACTCAGAGATCCAACCGAACTTCGAACGACTGTACATGCGGCAAATTTCAGTTCCGGACTATTGAGAAAGAATAAATCGAACGAACAAACATTACTTTTGGAGACTAAAATTTCGCTAATTATCATCAACAAAATCATCTCGTTTTGTTCAAACGTACTCTGCTGGTCTCCCATGGGGAGCGCGCTGTCCTCGCTCCCTGGTGGTGGTAGACTCTAGTAGCCGTGCAAGTACAAGGCATTGAGAACAACGCGCGAACATTTGTGACTCGTTTACTTGAAGCAACTTTCGTAGATATAGAATACTTAGAAACACTTCTAAGTAAGCATATGTGAAAATAATAAACTGAAGTAACTTAGCACCAACAAATATATATTAAATTTCTCCCGGATAAACTGCGTAGTCATATATAACATTTTATGAATGGAGTATACGATTGCTGGCACGGATAGGTATAACACCCCCTTCATGCAAAAGATTGTGAAGTGCAGCAGTGCAATTCTGACCCGAGTTGAAAATAACCAAGATGGTAATGGGAGTTAACTTATGCTGTGCTCAAATAAACCTGTACAGGGCGCACTGTGATAACAACGCTTGGGACCAGTTGCAAGACTAATTGTTTTGAAAGATGCTACTCATCGAGAATCATGTTCAATACAATAAAAAAAATACAAAATTAGACACTAATAAATGTTGTAACGCTTTCATCAATGATAATACTTCGTTGTGACAGATTCATGTGATACAGGTGCACAATAACGATAGCCGGCATCCAAGCGACCACTCGGGCCTTGACGTTGACTGGCTTGATAAATTAGTATTATTTTTTTAGTCAAGTGAGACAAGCGCGCCAGTGTTCCGACTTTGGGTAGGAATGCCCATACATGATGATGCTCAACATACAAGATGCTCAATAAAGATTCTAACAATTCCAGAACACAACAAATGCTGAAATTGATGAAATAAAATTATCCTTACCCTGAGGTCAGAATGTTCAATGAGATCGTCAAGGTTTTTCTGAAGAGTCAAGTGAACAAGCTGACACTAATGCGGCAATTCTCAATAAATAGCGATAAATCTAAACATAGATTGTGAAACCTTGAATAAACATAAACAGTTCAGCGGCATGGCCAGGAAATTAAAGCTCGTGCTTGGGCATGCCTGAAGTGGTGAGGCTGGGGGTGCCCTCCGGGGGCACCGCCATGCGCTCCGTCGGTTGCCGGTCGCCGCCTTCAGCGCCACTGGTCACCAGAACGCTGCTGCTGCTGGGGTCTTCCGGAACAACCACTGAGATGGTGCGGTCGGCCGAATCCCGCTGAGGGTAGTCACTGTCCTTGTCAGAGGGCGGTGTTCCACTGGGTTTCTTGTCTTGTCCTTTGTTGGTCGCGGGTTTCGGAGTTGGCAAGGATTTGGCAGATGCGGCGTGGGCCTCCCTCGCCTTCATGGTCTCGACGAGGCTCGTGTCGACCCACGACGTCATGTTCAGGGCGGGCACTTCAGAGCACGGCACCGCGGGGTTCCTGCTCATCGTCTCATACTACATATCTAAGCTCGCTGACGTCATGTTTTCCAACAAAATTTACAAAAGTAAAACAGCACGGCAAGAAGAAACAAATAATAGCTAAATTTCAATTCCTAGTAGAGAATTCTGTTCGAGTTATTAGTTATTACAGCTTTAATCGAGTTTTGTTCAAGGCTCAAATTTCTAATAGCAAGATGCTCACGTGGGGGAGATGGGCAGGAAGGCGTGGCGGGGCACGGTGTGCAGGGGCAGGTTGTGGCACAGCAGCGATGCAAGCGTCACGTTCTTGATGGCCTCCTGCATGGGTTCCGTCATCATCGCGGCCTCGAATTCCCAGAAGAGTTTGTTGCCCGTGCGCAGCCGCGCGAACTGATCAGCCTGCCAGCACAAGGTGCCTTAAATAAAGCAGTCTTTCGCAATAAAACACAGAGAAAATTTCTAGTAAGTAGGAAATGTTTACATTGAAACGGGATTGTAGAAAAAAATATAACTCAGTACTCACTGCAGTGAGTGACAGAGAGCGCATTTTCTCGTCGACGAGAACTCGAGATCACTGACGGACGGACAGACAGACAGACTGACAAATAGACGGACATTGCGAGCACAATAGTGTTTTTTTTCCATAAATGAGAAAATGCGCTAAAAAGAGCCTAAAGCCATTCTAAAACATTGGCTTCTAAACATAATTCTTCATTATTTATCTATACACTAATGCGTCCTTCCCATCATCCTCCATGGTGGATTTCAACTTGGCGGCTTCAAGTATTGCCGAGACATGGACACAACATAGTGACCGTCATTAGCAAAACGTGTCCCGAGCCATTCGATGACGATGAGCCCAGCATTATTGAGGCCAGCATTAGTGAGGCCAGCATTAGTAAGGCCAGCATTAGTGAGGCCAGCATTAGTGAGGCCAGTATTAGTGAGGCCAGCATTAGTGAGGCCAGCATTAGTAAGGCCAGTATTGGGTAAGGCCAGTAATAATTCAATATAGGACCCCATAGGACGTACCATGATACACGCGAAGGTCTTGCCCACGACGCCGCCCTCCTCGGGGGGCTCCAGAAGGGCCAACATCGCGTCCACGTCGAGGATGTTCCTTAACAAAATATACAGTACCTATACCAGATAATACAATAAATGTGATAATTAATTTTAATACCAGAGTTGTGAGCGATCAAGAAAAAAATTGANATACAGTACCTATACCAGATAATACAATAAATGTGATAATTAATTTTAATACCAGAGTTGTGAGCGATCAAGAAAAAAATTGATGGAAAGCCCGAATTTGGTTCAAGAGTAACAAGGAATCTAATCGTTACTCAATAAATTCATTCATATTAATACCAACATCAGAACAGAATTGAGGTTGCTGGCAATACATTAGTCCTACGAACCTTACAAGTCGAAGGACAGCAAGACACGACCACTTGTACATGGCAGGTAAGACACGACCACTTGTAGATGGCAGGCAAGGCATGACTCACTTGTACACGGCAGGCAAGGCATGACTCACTTGTAGTGCAGCTGAAGGTCCTCCGTGAGCGCGTCGCCGAATATCTGCCTGAGGTCGTCCCAAGTCTCCAGCACGAGGCCAGGGTCGCAGAACCGACGCCAGGACACGTAGCCGGCCAACCCTGTGGGTCACGGGTAACAGTTTACAATTAACCTTCAACATTTGACGGATGAACTGTGAACAATTAAGTTGCGTATCAATACCAAACTACAGCATTGAGGACTTGAATGTTGTAGGTAGTTATCTTACTGAACCCACTTCAAGACCAGTCACACCCTAGTGTCCCATCAGTCTCTCCAACCTACCGTGGTCACGAGCCCTGTGAAGGTCGGCCGCCAAGAGGTCCTGCGTCGGGAGGTCGGCGAGGAAGTCGTAGTGCGCGGAGCCCAGCACCTCGTGTCTGCCGGGGGCTGAGGAGTGCCACACGGTCGCCATCTGCGGGGCAATGACGGCTGTTACAAGACAGGCAGCTGTTACAAGCAGGTGGTCGAGACATGTAGCTGTTACAAGCAGTTTTGGAGCAGATGCTAGCAGGTACCATCTGTCTAGTTATCTTAGACACGAGTCCGACATCACTACCACTCCCCAGCCCAGCGTCCGACATCCCTACCACTCCCCAGCCCCGGGCCTGACATCACTACCACTCCCCAGCCCCGCGCCTGACATCACCACCATTCCTCAGCCCCAGCGTCCGACATTACAACCACTCGCCAGCCTCTTGAGTCTAGTGCACCAAAATACTTGTAACATGCATAGTGCATACCGCAGGATTTCTGAAAGCGGCGAGAGCGAAGGAGTTCAGGACCCCAGGGATAACCTCCTTGATG
Organism: Hyalella azteca; assembly: GCF_000764305.2. Classification (NCBI taxonomy): domain Eukaryota; kingdom Metazoa; phylum Arthropoda; class Malacostraca; order Amphipoda; family Hyalellidae; genus Hyalella; species Hyalella azteca. The sequence goes on along the minus strand of NW_025937514.1, from coordinate 32,653 downwards.
TAAGCAGCAGCAGGGCCCTTGGTGCCCGGCAGCAGCTGGTGCTTCTCCACGACCTGCGCGCCCATTAGCGAGGGCAGGTATTCTCCGTACGTGATCCGCTGGTAAATCGCCAGGACCACGCGTCTGCTCAATTCTCTCTGTTAGTACGGTTGCATGTCTGATGCCATTTTATTAATAAATACCACGCACAGCAACCACATACAGCACCACGCACTGCAACCACATACAGCACCAGGCACTGCAACCACACAGAGCACCATGCACTTAGTGTACTGGGATCGCAGTTCGAATCGGTCTTCTGTAACCCCCGCTACTTAAGGGAGGAGCATGAAATCAAAGTTCTCCAGGAGCTGCGAGGCGGAAGAGGGTTGGAGAACATTGAGTTTGGGCCAGAAGATATGGAAGTAAGTATCAAAGAATTGGCGACGTTTTCAGCAACAGGACCGAATGGAATTCCGGCAGTGCTGTTGAAGTGTGTTGGAACTCTGAAGGCCCCGCTCACAATGCTCTGGAAAGCTTCGATGATGGAGGGAATTATTCCTGAGGGCCTAAAAGTGGGACTGATAACGCCAATCCATAAAGGACGCTCGAGGGACAGACCTTAAAATTACAGACCGGTGACCTTGACCTCACAGGTGATCAGTTTTTGAGAAGGTAGTGATCAGGAGGCNACGGTACAGCAGCACAACATCTAACTCACACACTGTGTAGTGTACGGTACAGCAGCACAACATCTAACTCACACACTGTGTAGTGTACGGTACAGCAGCACAACATCTAACTCACACACTCTGTGTAGTATACGGTACAGCAGCACAACATCTAACTCGCACACTCCGTGCAGTGTTAGGCACTGCAGTACAACGGACTGCAGAACAAAGGATAAAATTATATATGAAAAGTAAAGATTAATTTTACTTGACCTAGAATAAATTTAATTGGAAAATAAAGAAGTCGAGTTCCCTTAAAAAAATTACTCAAAAGGGAGTTCAGGGCAGAAGGTGAGTTTGAATGGGTTCAAACTCCTATATTCTATCTTCAATAATAGTAAAGTCATTTAAAAAGTATCAAGAGGCTTCGAAATGACCAGTCTTGGGAATAAATGTTTTCTCAACCTGTAAATATGCTCTAGCCTGGGCAAGGTCTGGCTGTCAGCTAGTTTACTGTAGAACTCACACTTACGTAACTAACGCTTGGAAACTTTCGTCCACTATTCCGACGTTAAATGAATAGAAATACGGAATTCAAATTGGCAGACCTCACTCAGAGAAATGAGCAAGACTTTGTCAAGTAGTGATGGACTTTTTGCCCTTATGTGCATCATCCTGACCCAGTTTGGTCCCGCAAAAAAAAAAGATATCATTGCAAAGTCCGCTCTCTGCTCGTGATGTGTATCCATAGTATTTGTTTGGGACGTAGCAGTCCCAGGCCACGATGAATCGCCGGTAAGAAAGTGTGTCAAAATTTGGTCAATATAACCCACTAATTTATCTGGGTATTCACCACGTCAGAGTCGCCCTCCGCTGGAGCGAAGCAGCCGTCCCAGGAATCGGGCGCCCGGCAGCCTGGCGACGACTCCTCCAGCCTCTCCACGCCCCTGCACGCGGTAAGGCTTTATAATGAACGCTCAAAAGACGGTGCTCGTAATTAGGGAACCATCACTCAAGGAAGTTGGTCATAGTAAAAAAAAACGTGCACTTTTTCTTATGCCTCTCCGGTCCTTTGGTGAGTCGTCCTGACACAATTTAACTCGCAAAAAGGACGGCGTTTTGCTCACTCTATGCTCATGCAGTCTAAAAAAACAAGCAGCATTCCTTTGAAATTGGCCCGCTTATTTCTTTGAATGAGGCCTACAATGGGTTTATTTAAAATATATTTCTCCAAAAACATCTCTTAAAACTAGGAAAATTATTTCATTTTGGAGTTTCAGTAATTCTGCGAGTTTTGCTTGAAGCCCACAACAAGCGCACCGAGATTAGCATCAATAACACAATAAGTCTGCAGCCACAGACACACGCAGACATTATACAGACAAAACACATTGTCTTTATTTAACCATCCTTAGTTATTATTCCACAGACCCAGAAAGGTAACTCACTTGAGGAGGCCGAAGTACCCTGTCTTCCTGGTGAAGGCGATGTCGTTGGTGCTGCCGTAGAGCGGGTTAGCGTCCAGGTATGTGGACACGAGCGACACGGACTCGCGGTGACCTGCACCATAGGTAGGGTCATGCCGCTATGCATATCATTAGTGTGCACATCGTTAGTGGACACATCATTAGTGTGCACATCGTTAATGGACACATCATTAGTGTGAGCGTCATTAGTGTGAACATCATTATTGTGAACATCATTAGTGGACACATCATGACAATGTTACTGGTGATGTACATGCTGCCTCACGTATAATCACCATGTGTGGCGCCAACAGCCCTCATACAGCACGGCACCATCGATGGAATGCCTCAATACATGCAGTAAAATGACTTATTTCATACGCAGAAAGTCAGCAGCAAATGCTGCAAAAAACAGGAATTAATGTGACTGGCAGAAGGCTCAAGTCAACTATAATAATCGCCGAAAAAGTAAAGAATATAACTCAGTAATCACTGCAGTGAGTGACAGAGAGCGCATTTTCTCGTCGCCGAAAACCTGAAGTCACGGACGGACGGACGGACAGATAGACTGACGGACGGCGGACATGGCGAGCACATTAGTGCATTTTTTTCCATAAATGAGAAAATGCGCTAAAAATGATATTCTAACGTTGTTGGACAAATGAGACTGACCTAAGATCGCCTGGCCACGAGCAGAGCGCTTAAAATTGAGACAGGATTCCTGGGGTTGAGATTTGGGGTCCTGGAGGTCCTCCTGAGGATCAAGGAGAGGAAAGCAGTCCTCAGCGAGGGGGGTCTTGCAGCAGTCCACGCCTTCGGCCAGGGGACTTTCCTGGAGCCCACATCATACATTACACATAGATCATGACTACGCAATGCATAAGTGTCTACATATACATAAGTGCCTTCTGGGAATATAAACCATGAAAGGAAGATCTGAGAAATATTTAATAGTGCACCTCATTAATGCCATTTTAAAAAACTTGAGTATTTATTCACACATTTTTACAAGTTTGAGATGAAATAATGATTATTTAGAAGTCATAGGTGAGAGTTAATGATGCTGAAATGTGAGTCAGGGGTTAGAATTATTCATGTTGAAGAGTGAGTCCCGGGTTAATATTTATGCAGCAAGGCAGCGGCAGGACTCACAGGGATGCTGAAGACATCCTGCTGCAGGAAGTGGGCCCAGGAGGCGAAGGCGGCGGTGCGGGGGGCGGGCTGCAGGTGGCGCTGCAGGAGCGAAGACACCCTCACGGCGCTCGGCAGGGAGGAGCCGTCAGACGCCGTGCGTGGCGAGAAACCTGTACGGGTTTTGGGGTGGTTTTAGTGATTCAAAAGCTGCACAAGTTTCCCCTTTATTTTGAGAAGGCTGATATCCGCACGGGCTTCATTTTGGTGTTAACGGGGCCCGCCACAAGTGCAGTTCAATGAAGAAGGCTGGCAATGCCTGACCAGAGTCAACACAGACCGAGCAGGGACAGAGCAACTCAGGAGCTGATACCAGGAAAAGATACTAATGGCTTATTGTTTGAGGCAGGGGAGGAGGGTTTCTCTTCTGATGTTAATACATCAGGCAATTATGTCACAAAGGACTTGCATGGATACATCACAATGCATATTGTGTATCAATAATGCCTAACGATCTAAAAATTATAACTCAGTACTCACTGCAGTGAATGACAGAGATCGCATTTTCTCGTCGACGAAAGCGTGAAATCACGGATGGACAGACAGACAGACGGACGGACATGACGAGTTGAACACATCTGTATATCTAGGTTACATATAAGTATACACTATAAAGGTTTTGCATACATCATTTGTATGGGTTATCTATACAGGTTATGAATACATCACAGATCTGAATATCTTTATAGGAGGGAGATTTTGGTTGCAACAAATTAGTGCAGTCTGCAGACATAGACATGGTCTGCACAGCAAGTGTACAGCGCAGATGGTAGGCATGACGAGACAAGTTATACATTGGCTATAACCATGAAAAATTTCATATCAATAATAACCCAGCACATGAAACGATCCTAAGCTAAAAGAACTAACATTCTTGAGGTGCCCTGGGAAGAGCTTGTAGGATGGAGACCCAGTCTGGTCCTCCAGCTGCCATCTAGCAAGAATTTCATCCTTGACACTGGCATAGGCCTGGTAGGGCAAGGCTCCTCCTGACCGCGCAAAACCAACTTCAAAGCAGTCATCTGCCACATCTGCTGCCACGCCTGCAACACATTGCATGGTCAGTAGTGTCATTTACACTTTATTGTTTAGAATGACTAATTACATTTGCTCTAATGACACAGAAAAACTGGATAATACATTGATGCTGGCAGCCAAGTATGATGACTTCATATGAAAGGATCCTTGCAGGCAAGGAGAAGAGGATTTTTTTAGGGGATATACATAGATGAAGCAGTGATCTCCGACAAAAAATACTGAGAATATAAAAGCAGTTACCAAGGTAAAGTAATCTGCCTTAATATACTGTTAATTTTACATTGTTTGAAGGTGATAAAATTAGTAACATGATGAAATATGTCTTGATGAAATAATGCAGACTAATTTATGAACACAGGCACAGCAAATTAAAGAAATATGAGATTGAAAAAACTTCAGGCCCCTAACTGGTTCAACTATTTCCTGGTGACCCTAGAAGCAATTAGAAGAATTTAAACTAAATATCTTCAGGGTAAGTACATACATATATATATTTAGGTATATATATTTTACACTCTCAAGTACTTGCCTTGTACCACCAAGTTTTTTTTTGAGACTTGAAAAAGAATTTAGCTGTAATTGACAAAATAGAATTGGATCTTTATTTTCAAACACTCAAAACCATAAATGCATTAGCTGATTAAAGAATGAACTGACTTAGGTCTAACAAATGTTAAGGAATAAGAATTTAGGTATTAACCCAAACATTAATGCAAACATTGCCAAAGCACTTACGTTGCCAGCCTTTAATAGAAATATCCATATTAGCACATAACTGGACAACATCTTTTCAATAAGATCAAAACAGCATTCAAGTTTCTGTGTTAATCAAACTCTGCAAATTGCAGTTATGATCAGTATTACACTTTCATTGACAAGCTTCAAGTTATGAGCAGACTTGTCACTTTATATAGCACCTCATCTGGTAGCCTTTGGGATTTGCCTGGGATCTCTAGCCTCAAGGTTCATCAACTATTTGCTAAAATTGAGTGTGAAAGGATATGGGTTGAGGGTATGGAAGAATGAAATAGAGAAAAAGGAAATAAAAGCAGCATCAAAGTTAGAGATGCAAAAAAAAACGTTTTTTTTTTTTTTCAGAGTGTTTTTTTTTAGTAAAAAAAACATTTTTTTTATGTGTTTTTTTTGTTTTTTATTGTTTTTTTTTCTTTCGTGTATTTATTTGGGATCAATATATCTATACCCTTAATATACATTGAAATGATGTGTTTTTAAATCTTATTTAACATATCTCATGTGTGATTTATAATGTATCAAGCCTAATACTTCTAGTTCAAAGCTTAAAATTGCAACAATGTTAACTAAAAGAAGATGCAATATACAAGGATGACGCAATAACCCGCGCAGCTCACTGACTGGCGGCCTGGAAGGCTGGAACAATGTTAAATAAAAGATGATGTAATATGCAAGGACGATTTAACAAGCTGCGCGGGACGCGGCGCCGCCTGGCAGCCTGCACCTGCTACGTTTATTGAAAGATGATGCAATAGGCAAGTAGCTATGATGCAATACAAATGACTTTGCTGTCATTCAATGATATTAGGAATTTTAAGATACAGCATAGACCTGTATCCTATCATCCTGTGGCCCTCAGGTAAAGTGATTATGGATTTATTTGCATTTATTTATGTTTTTCTAAAGAAAAACAATAAAAAACATGTTTTTTTTAGGCTGATGTTTTTTATTAAAAAAACTTGTTTTCTATTAAAAAAAAACATGAGTGTTTTTTTTACGTCGCATCTCTAAATTCAAAGTATGAATGAATGTATGATGGAAGTAGAGGTGGGGACTCACTGTTTTGTGTGAGGGCACAGCATTGTGCATCAGCTGGCCCAAATGAGGGCTTATGAGCAATAATCAGAGGCAGCAATCCATTGTGGCCTGGGACTGCTACATCCAAAACAAATATCAAGGATACCAAGGGTTATGGGTATGAATAGGATGCACATACAGGTGGAATGAGAAATGTTTTAATAGTGGTAATAGCAGTTTCAGTGATTAGTAGGCCGTTGGCCTATCGCCGATTCTTAACATTGCAGAACATTCATAGCATTTTGCAGTCTTGAACTGGCAACTCACTGCTACAATTCTGCTGTGCTTAACTGTCTGACCTCCTTGCCAATTCTGACCAGAAACTGGCGCACAGAGCTGGGATCGAACCCAAGCCTCTCTGCTCCAATCCTGGCACTCTGAACTTTAACCACTGGGCCACCCTGCCACCATGTATATGTATTTATGTATGATGAGGATGAAAAGGATACTGTGCTGTGTTTGAGGGTAGATTAGTAGAACGTGGGCAACAGAATGAGAGCGAGACATGCTACAACGGAGATGATTATGAATGAGGTGCGGTGGTAAGAAAGATTAAGTGGAGTTTGCAAGAACAAGTGAGGAGTGGATTGTAATGATTGTGTGTTTATCTAAAGGGGCAACTGTGGCTGTGATTGCAAGTGGAAAAAGATATCTTAAAAGCATGTGGAGAAGAGAGTAGAAGTACAGCAACAGTGGAGTGTTAAAGAGTGGCAAGTGGGTGAGGGGATCAGAAGGCTGAGTTAGTTAAGAAAAATATTGTTATTGTTATTTCTGTCAACTAGGATCAATGCCAATATAACAGAATACTTTAGTCTCTTCTCACATCATATAGTCTAAACACGAATATCCTCTCGAGGATGACGTGCATTAAAGGTTCCAACCCCTGCTTGTGAGTTCCTTTAGAGTTTATACGCCTGGAAACGTGCAACAAATTATTGATTATTGTATTGTTATTGGGAGCTGAGCTTCCCTAAAAGTTTCAGAGCGAGCTAATGGGAAAGTTGGTGAAATATCGATTGCAAGATTTGATCATCACAGACACGAAAGCGAGCTAAGAAAAACGTGGTAAAAACATGTCTTTTGACCAAGGGATATTTTTAAAAATGAGTTAAATGACTATAGTTTTCAATAGCTCCTAGACTTCTACTAGGTTTAATATGGTGCTAGGCATATCAAGTCTGAACATATATTTCTCCATAGCTTTATCTAGTCTGTTCTTGAATTAGTTCATGCTCGGAGCATCAATGATGTAATCAGGGAGGCTGTTCTACATGCAGGTTGCAAAGCAGTTTTTTTTACTTATAGCCATGGCCCATGGTGTTGGTTCTTGTTTCAAATTCCAATCAGTTACATCAGTACCTATAGTAAATACTTCTAACTCACATTGCATAGTTGCCATATTTAGGGTTTTTTGAATAAACTTATGTATGCCATGCCAATGACTGGATTAAAGGTCTAACCAGAGGTTTACACCTCAATTCTGAATTCAAAATATCACAGCTCCACCAAGTTAGGTATTTTGTAATAGTGTAAAATCATGCAGCAGAATCATGTAGTTTTATAACCCAACTAGCAGGTTAGCCTGCCTGGCATTGCCTCAGCTTGATAATTACTACAATGTTGAAAACAGAAAACGTGTTAGTACAATTACACAGAAATTTCCTTAATCCTATTAGTGATTAGTCATTTATTCATTGTGATCATTAAACTTGTGTATTCTAATTAAATAAAACCCATTTGTTAAAAATTAAATTTTTTAACCAATCCTATCCTACAACTGGCTACAAGGCTCCTACCAAGAACAAAATTTCAGAGCCAGGATCCAATAATTTCAGATTCTGACATGAAATTATTGCAGATTCATGCAAAAAAAGCCCCTATGGCAGGATGGAATTCTAAAATTTACAGTTCATATATTATTTTCGCTACACCTAGACCAGTTTTTCGATACAACATTATTTGAGGCAAAAAAATTAACTTCTTATAGGCTTAAACACGTATAGGTAAAGGTATAAAAAGTTTCTATAAAGTAATCACTCAACTTGGAAATGTTGCATGTCTGCAGGGCAGCTTGCACTCAACAATTAAAATTATAAAAAGTACTAGTTCGTTAAAGATTTGTCTCTTAATGTGACAGCAAAGAACTTTTCCATGATGCACACAATAAACACGCAATTCATGGGACTGATGGGAGCAAGACTACACAGAACAACGAAAGTAAGCTCCCGGCATGCATCTGACAGAAACGAATGACGATCGCGGATGCGGCAGCACAA